>NC_092087.1:23115566-23339130 GCF_045679555.1 Salvelinus alpinus | reverse complement strand
ATGGCTGAGATCCCGTTAACGGGATCGACTTGACAACAGCCAGTGAAAGTGCAGGGCGCCAAATTCAAACAACAGAAATCTCAAAATTAAAATTTCTCAAACATAAAAGTATTTTACACATTTTAAAGATAACTTGTTGTTAATCCCACCACAGTGCACGATTTCAAAAAGGCTTTACGACGAAAGCACACCATCTTTTATGTTAGGTCAGCACCTAGTCACAGAAAAACACAGCCATTTTTCCAGCCAAAGAGAGGAGTCACAAAAAGCAGAAATAGAGATAAAATGAATCACTAACATTTGTTGATCTTCATCAGATGACACTCATAGGAATTCATGTTACACAATACATGTATGTTTTGTTCGATAAAGTTCATATTTATATCCACAAATCTGAGTTTATATTGACGCGTTATGTTCAGTAATGTTTTGCCTCCAAAACATCCAGTGATTTTGCAGAGAGCCACATCAATTTACAGAAATACTCATAATAAACATTGATAAAAGATCCAAGTATTATACATGGAACTTTAGATAAACTTCTCCTTAATGCAACCGAAGTCAGAAATAGCATTATAAATATTCACTTACCTTTGATGATCTTCATCAGAATGCACTCCCAGGAATCCCAGTTCCATAATAAATGTTTGTTTTGTTTGATAAAGTCCTTAATTTATGTCCAAATACCTCCTTTTTGTTCGCGAGTTTAGTTCAAAAACCCAAATTCATGACGCGCAGGCCAGACGAAAAGTCAAAGAATTCCATTACAGTTCGTAGAAACATGTCAAACGATGTATAGAATCAATCTTTAGGATGTTTTTAACATAAATCTTCAATAATGTTCCAACCGGAGAATTACTTTGTCGAAAAGGAACGCAGCTACCTCTCACGGGGGCACGCCTGAGGGAGCTCATGGCACTCTGCCAGACCCCTGACTCAAACAGCTCTCATTCCCCCCTCCTTCACATTAGAGGCCTGAAACAAGGTTCTAAAGACTGTTGACATCTAGTGGAAGCCTTAGGAAGTACAATATGACCCCATAGACACTGTATATTGGATAGGCAAACCTACAAACCTCAGATTTCCCACTTCCTGGTTTGATTTTTTCTCAGGTTTTTGCCTGCCATATGAGTTCTGTTATACTCACAGACATCATTCAGAGTGTTTTCTATCCAAATCTACTAATAATATGCATATCTTAGCTTCTGGGACTGAGTAGCAGGCAGTTTACTCTGGGCACCTTATTCATCCAAGCTACTCAATACTGCCCCCAGCCATAAGAAGTTTTTAAAGGGGGCATGAAGTACTGTATGTGAGGAACAGTTTTTTCATGTAATCTAGAGCCATAATCATTATGCCTAATTATATGTAAAAAAATATAAATGTATATCTAAGCATACCTCTTTACCTGTTCAATTGTCATTTTAATGAGGGTGTTATTCTGACTGTTGTAAATCACACATCTCAATATACTGCACTAACACGCCTAGGATATTACATCCAAATTACAAAATATGGGATCATAACACACATCATCAATACAGGCACATATCATGGCATCATAAATAATACACAAATATCATGATATTATCAGTAGGTGCCAGATTACATTTAAACAAAGTATTTCTCTGCATATCTAAGCATACCTCTGTAGCTTCCTGACTGGTGGTTCTCTTTTTTTAAATAAACTAAATATTGTAGGCTTCTCTACATCTCTGCTAAAATATAGGTAAAAGATTGAAAGTAATATGAGCCTGTCAGGATTTGGCCAGGATTATTCCGATTTTGGTCACTAGATGCCCCCATTGGGCTTTTTTGACCCTTTTGTTTTCCCTTATTTCCAGTTATTATTTTCACCTGTGCCTCGTTTCCCTTGTATGTATTTAAACCCTTAGTTTTCCTCAGTTCTTTGCTCTGTGTTTGAATGTTAGCACCCAGCCATGCTGTGAACTTTTGTTACTCCAGTTGGATTCTCTTGAGGTACTCTGTTTTTGTTCTCGTTTATTTATTTTCTTTGATTTTTCTTTTGAGGTTTTTTCCCTGCTGTGCTTACCACTTTTGTGGATTTACCTTGTGACTTGGAGGATATACCTTTTTTCTCTTGGAATTACTTTTGACGTTGTGGATTTATATTTTTTGCCTGAAGTACTTTCCTTTTTACTTTATTAAAACACCGTCTCAAGTACTGCTGTGTCTGCCTCATCTTCTGGGTTCTGCCGACTATTAGTGGCTCAGTTTGATAAGTGACTGTTTCTCTCACCGGAGACCCGAGTTCGTAACCGGGTCCTGACAGAGCCTTATTCAGTACATTTATTAACAGCATGTTTTTCTAAAGTCTAGCAACCTTGCCAGCAGGCATGCCAGCTAAGATAGTTAGACAAGCTACTCTAACTTAATTAATAGCCTGAAATGGCTTGGTAGCTACACTATATACATATTTGGGTAATAAGATCTTAATCTATATATTAGAACTTACCTTTGATTTCTTAAAACTGAAAAGGTGAAATATCATGATTGTTCCTTCTGCCATGCTCGGGTAGGGGGCGTGTAAATCAGAGGTGTGTTCGGGAGCGCCAATTATCCTCTGATTAGTTTTTTGCTATTGTTGGCTAATTTCAGGGGAGAGATTAAAGGTTACCTCGGTTTATTCACTGCGTTAGGCATGGCTTAACACAATTATTTAGGTGTGTATTTATGGTAATTGTATGCCAGCATTACCTGAATACGTTGATGTGGATTTAATACCTCTATATAGATAATACCTTGACTGATGCAAAATGGTTTATTCCAAGGTGAGCCCTTAATGGAAACATCTGCCATTCCATGTTGTGTTGCGGCCAGACGTGTTGCTACCTTGAGGTCGCTGACAGGAATTATTGAGGCCTGGGTCTTGCTATTGTTTTGTAAATACTTTGTACATGCTGTACATAAGTTTAGTGCATATTATTTGACATTCCTTACTACTGTCCACTGCTACAACTAGTCTGCCTCCTCACTGAAGATTCCACAGTCAAGAATGCCTTCCTCATGCATTCCCACAGGTAAGGCAAAGGGTTATGGTATTCTTGTGGCTCTGCCTCAGTGTTTGTATTGATCTGGTAAATAGCAGAACACAGGAGAAGGGTTGTGGTGGCATATTTCTGCTTTACCAAATGAGGAGAGTTACAAACTACACACCAGTAAGAGTTATACTTAAACTACACATATAATAATAAGCTTTGCAATAGCATTTGACTTTCAGCAATTCACTATTTCTAATGAACCGTTGAGAAGTGACTACAGAAAAGTACAAATATCTTTTATAGCCAAGATACACCCCACTCAACTTACACTGACGAACCACAGATCTTAGGAACAATTCACAAAGGTTAAGATTTGAATGAAAGATATCTATAAAACATAGCAGACAGTTACTGCTGTGTCAACAGTTTATTGTAAAGACCAGTGTCTGGCCCTCTTACTCCAAAAGGGAACCGTCTCTCCCTGGTACGGCATAGAACAGAACCATTAGCTCATGTTCTCTGGAATGCTCTTTAGGTTTTATCACCCAGACATCGTAAATGTCCTCTGTCAGTGCTATCTCATAGAGGCCCATCCTCAGTGGAACACACACAATACTCTATTCTGTTGAATAAAACAACCATTATAATGCAATACAAGCATTATAACATAAACTTGCAATTTTCCACGACAGGGTGCATGTATGCTTGTTGGTTATCACATCATATACTGTACCCTAGACCCACTCCAATTTGCTTACCGCCCCAATAGTTCCACAGACGACGCAATCACAATCACACTGCACACTGCCCTGACCCATCTGGACAAGAGGAATACCTATGTAAGAATGCTGTTACATTTACATTTACATTTAAGTCATTTAGCAGACGCTCTTATCCAGAGCGACTTACAAATTGGTGCATTCACCTTATGATATCCAGTGGAACAACCACTTTACAATAGTGCATCTAACTATTTTAAGGGGGGGGGGGGTTAGAAGGATTACTTTATCCTATCCTAGGTATTCCTTAAAGAGGTGGGGTTTCAGGTGTCTCCGGAAGGTGGTGATTGACTCCGCTGACCTGGCGTTGTGAGGGAGTTTGTTCCACCATTGGGGTGCCAGAGCAGCGAACAGAGCAGTGAACTGTTCATCGACTACAGCTCAGCATTTAACACCATAGTACCCTCCAAATTCGTCATTAAGCCTGGGTCTTGAGACCCTGGGTCTCGACCCCGCCCTGTGCAACTGGGTCCTGGACTTTCTGATGGGATGCCCCCAGGTGGTGAGGGTAGGAAACAACATCTCCACCCCGCTGATCCTCAGCACTGGGGCCCCACAAGGGTGCGTTCTCAGCCCTCTCCTGTACTCCCTGTTCACCCATGACTTCGTGGCCATCCTCCAACTCAATCATCAAGTTTGCAGACGACACTACAGTGGTAGGCTTGATTACCAACAACGACGAGACGGCCTACAGGGAGGAGGTGAGGGCACTCGGAGTGTGGTGTCAGGAAAATAACCTCTCACTCAACTTCAACAAAACAAAGGAGATTATCGTGGACTTCAGGAAACAGCAGAGGGAGCACCCCCCATCCACATTGACGGGACAGTAGTGGAAAAGATGGAAAGTTTTAAGTTCCTCGGCGTACGCATCAGGGACAAACTGAAATGGTCCACCCACACAGACAGCGTGGTGAAGTAACAGCCCCTCTTCAACCTCAGGCGGCTGAAGAAATTTGGCTTGTCACCAAAAACACACAAACTTTTACAGATGCACAATCGAGAGCATCCTGCCGGGCTGTATCACTGCCTGGTAAGGCAACTGCTCCGCCCACAACCACAAGCCTCTCCAGAGGGTAGTGAGGTCTGCACAATGCATCACCGGGGGCAAACTACCTGCCCTCCAGGACACCTACACCACCCGATGTCACAGGAAGGCCAAAAAGATCATCAAGGACAACAACCACCCGAGCCACTGCCTGTTCACCCAGCTATCATCCAGAAGGCAAGGTCAGTACAGGTGCATCAAAGCGGGGACTGAGAAGCTGTTTTTCAGTCTCTATCTCAAGGCCATCAGACTGTTAAACAGCCATCACTAACATTGAGTGGCTGCTGAGAACATACTGACTCAAATCTCTAGCCAATTAAAAATTGGATGTAATAAATGTATCACTAGTCACTTTAAACAATGCCACTTTATGTAATGTTTACATACCCTACATTACTCATCTCATATGTATGTACTGTACTCTATACCATCCACTGCATCTTGCCTATGCCGTTCGGCCATCGCTCATCCATATACCTATATGTACATATTCTTATTCATTCCTTTACACTTGTGTGTATAAGGCAGTTGTTGTGAAATTGCTAGATTACTTGTTAGATATTATTGCATGGTCGGAACTAGAAGCACAAGCATTTCGCTACACTTGCATTAACATCTGCTAACCATGTGTATGTGACCAATAAAATTCGATTTGATTTGATTTGAGAAATGAGTGAAGTTATTCCAAGGAACATCATTACAACATGAAATGGTTGAGGACCAAAAAAGGCACAAATGTTAGCTAAACTGACAGATCTCGATCATCTGTATCATCGTTCTTCATAATGTTTGACGATTAAAAATGTATTGCTGCTTTTCAATTTCATTCTGTTACACACAGTTGCCTCTTTCTAGCCTCTTGGAACAGGCAAACATGCCAGTACATTTGCAGGACGGTATGCATACTATGTACTGGTTTGAAAATCACAACAGCTATCACTAGAACATTGATACATCCCTGGCTGTGCTACTCTAGGTTTGTCATAAACCAAGGACAATAATATTGATACTGATGTAGCATCACAAATCATTCAAATCACCTTCTGACTTCTATTTACAACTATTTATTTACTGACTCAGAAATCATAACTTGAGAACCCAGACAGACCAAAACGAACTATACAAAGATGTTTTGTCCACAATACATTGCCATTGTCCTCTCAGGTCAAGGGTATGGATAAGGCAAAGTTTCTACCATGACATGGTAGGCAGTTAAATTAACATCATAATAGAGGCTGGCTTTTGTAGCTGTTGGAGCTACATTAAACTATTCTTAAATTTCTTGAATAATGCATCCTGTCTCGCAGGTCTTTTGCAGCCCCCAAAAGCTCTGGACAACCAGTCTTTTATTTAGACACACAGAGGGTTTACCACTGAGTCTTACAGTACATACCAAGTGTTCAAGCTGCCCTTGTGAAAACAGTTATGTATGAAAATGTAACTTTTCCAAAGTTCCAAACAGTCATGGAAAATGTTATTTTAACTTTCTATCAATATGACAGTCAGGGAGGTATACAAAATCCCTACAAGAGAAGACATCATCTTCAGTCACACGCTTCATGTGAACAAACATTGTATCTTGAATGAAATACAAGAACATAATTAAACCAAATGAACCACAGGGATAGAAATGTGGTTTGATAAGAAGCCTTGTCATCTTCACTGAACTAATTGATAAAAAAATCGGACACTGACAGTTGTCAATTATCTTCACATCCTCCAGATCAGACCGTTGTGCTTTGGAGACACTAAGAGCAATGCTATCAATATTCATATCAGATCCAAATAAAAGCATGGACTTCTCAGCCTTGAAGAATTAGAATATTGAGCAGCCTTCCATAATTTCTTTCCTGGGGCTGGCTCTTGAGATGAAAGGTAAGAGAAGGGCTTTGCTTGGCCTGGTCAACTGATTTTTAAATTGCTGATATATGCATCCCTTTGAAAATCAAATTCATTGCTCTCAAGAGGGCCTCCTTCTTTGATATTTCTCTCTATTTGTCACCATGAGCCGAAGCTTCGACCACATTATGTGTAAGATGGGGCAACATTGATTGTTACGTACCATATTTTCCTTCTTATTTGATTACAACGGGCAGTAAGGACAGAACATCACAGTATTGATGCAGAAAGTACAAACCCTCCATAAACAAGGGTAAATATGTATTTTTTGTAAATGTTAGAGTAACAACTGTAACAGATGACAGTGACATTATTGATGATAGTTGTTCAGTTACATGACACTGACATTTTACAATACAAAATATACAAAACAACAACTTACAGATGCACACAAACATCCACAACATCACCCCTGGTCAGACCCAAATGCTCACACCCCCATTTCCAGTGCCTGCATCACTCTCCGTCACATGGCCTCAAACTGCACCATTTTGTTTCTCTCTGTCGCCCACACACATTCAACATTTAGATAAAAAAGCATTTGACCGTTCCACTGTGTTAACGATGGAGGATTGGTTGATTTCTAGTTTTTAAGCATATATTTTTTCAAGATGATTGACGAGAAAAGTATCGTCCAACCCATCAGGTATCTCACTGCACCCTCATATGCGGCAGTAACCGAAAGGTTGCTAGATCGACTCCCTGAGCTGACAAGGTACAAAATCTGTCGTTCTGCCCCTGAACAAGGCAGTTAACCCATTGTTCCTAGGCTGTCATTGTAAATAAGAATTTGTTCTTAATTGACTTGCCTAGTTTAAAATAAATATGCCAGGTCTTGAAATATGCAGACAGATTAAAAGTAAATTTACATTGCATTACTTCTGACAGCCAGCTTTCTAACACAGACATTTTTTTCTGTTGGAATTTGATGCCATCTTGCAATGTAGGATTAGGGTTGCATGATCATTTGTTGAATCAGACCAGGGAGAACATATCCCAGAGAAACTGAAGCCCAAATATGACACCGCCACTGAGATACATCTGTACATGCTTCCAAATGAACTGTAAACCAATCATCTCATCATGCTGCTGTAAAAACATCACTATTATGTTTGCCTGGCGTTCTGTGCCAGTGAGTTATCCTCTTCTTACAGAGGTGCAAGACTGAGAGCCTGTTCCATCCTCTCCTTGGCCAGTCTCTCCGGCAATAGAAGAACATGCCAACCGACCCTCTCATCCCCACATGCTGCCTGGGATCTGGACACTGTGATTTTCTTAATGACCATCCCCACCGGGCAGGCGGTGGGGAGAGTGATTGTCAGCCAGGGCACTTGGCCAGAGTGGCCAAGCTGAGTGTTGGTCCAGATAATTAACGGAGCCCGTCTCCCCCCTTAAAAAAAAAAGCTTCCTGAGGTGGACTTGGTCTGGCCACGCGGTCCTGTGGTCACTCTCCCAGATGGACTGCGTGCCTCTGTGCATGTGGACAGTCTTCAGAGAGGTCAAACGGAGGCCTCACTCTCCCAGGCCCCTGGGGACAGCGAGAGACTGAACCAGACAACCTGCAATCCCTCCTGGAATCTACAACACTGGCCTATTCTGAGACAACAGACCATCCGGCCATGTCTCCGGTGGTAAACAGTCTGTGAATCTGTTTCTAAGAGCTGGTTTTACCCAGGGACCTGCTACACAGAACCTCCCACCAGGACATTCTCAGATCTATCCTCCCAGTGTCTCACGTCAAAGTATGCAGGCTTCTGAGCTCGGGGCCTGGCATATCAGTCCCCATGGCACTCATCATCTACATAGGCTTTGTAACTGGATTTCCTATTTTGGACACATTGCTACAGCTTAAGGATCTGACCCTTTTTTTCAATTTTCGCCCAAATCTAAATGTCTGTTGCTCGGGACCTGAAGCAACGATATCCATATTCTTGATACCATTTTAAAGGAAACACTTTGAAGTTTGTGGAAATGTGAAATTAATGATAATATAACACATTAGATCTGGTAAAGATAAAAACATGTTTTTTTCCCATCATCCTTGAAATGCAAGAGAAAGACCATAATGTATTGTTTCAGCCCAGGCACAATTTAGATTTTGGGCATTAGATGGCAGCAGTGTAGGTGCAAAGTTTTAGACTGATCCAATGAACCATTGCATTTCTGTTCAAAATGTTGTATCAAGACTGCCCAAATGTGCCTAATTGGTTTATTAATACATTTTCAAGTTCATAATTGTGCACTCTCCTCAAACAATAGTGTGGTATTCTTTCACTGTAATAGCTACTATAAATTGGACAGTGCAGTTAGATTAACAAGGATGTAAGCTTTCTGCCCATATCAGATATGTCCTGGGATTTTGTTTTGGTACTTACAAACTCATGCTAATCACATTAGCCTATGTTAGCTCAACCATCCCGCAGGGGGAATACCGATCCCATAGAGGTTAATGTCAAGCGCTGCATGTTTTTTTTTCAAAGTCTCATGGAATGTAGGCCTACATTGAACACCAAACAATGGCTAATCTTGTAGGCTGAACAATAGAACAGCTATTTCCATGTTAAAATGTTTATGATGGTAGGCCACTCTGGTAGGCCTACACTATGATCAAATAGCCACAGTAGCCTATCTGACCACTGTTAAAACTAACTTAAAGTGCTAATCACAGCCTTAGTGTTCACAGTAAACATGCACCAGACCTGAAATTTGCTCAGTGACAACAACATTTGAGTGAACATTGCTTGGCCCCTGAGCCCTTTATCGAGTGGCCACTTGCTAATGTGTTAGACAGTGATCACTCACGTACGCAGGAATGAGCATTGAGACGATGTGCACTTGACGTCCCAAACTTAGCAATATTCCATACATTTAAATCCATTTACAAACTTACCACGAGCCATCTCGCTTATTCTTATTCTGTTCTCGAGAGCAACAAATCACCTCACTCTTACCACATAGCAGGAACGAACAAGCCAACTTAGATTATTAGTATTGACATTTACATACAGTAGCTAGCTAACTTTTTATAACATTTGTAGTAGTGTTTATATATATTTTTTTTTTTACTATATCAATATGATCACACTGGAGGTAGCGTTTTCCTTGATCCTGTTCCAGGTGATCCGAGCATCACGCAGGAGGATCCCTGACCTGCATCACAGGAATCGTTGGCGTAGGTTTCTCCGTCAAGCTGTTGCTCTTTTGGAGAACAGGAATATAAGCAGCTAGTCCAGCTATACTGACTAACCAGTTAGCAATTTGTTTTAAATAGTAACAACATTTCTATATAGCTGTGATATAGCAGGTATTAGAACCATTTAGTTGTTGCTGTTGCCAGAACTGCAGGCTAATAGTTTGCTAGCTAGGTAGGCCAGCCACCTGTCTGTTCATTTTGTATCAGCTCCCCTCCCAACAAAATCCACAAAGAAAGTATTTACATATATATTTATAGAATACAGAATCACTGTAGTGTATGTTGATTGAAATTCATATTATTTAAATAAAAGCACAAACAGCATACTTTGTCTGTAATGTAGAATGTGGAGTTTATTAATTTCACTACCCAAGATATAGCTAAGTACAGTAGCCTACAATATTATTTATAATTCATAATTGTAAGGAATTCCATTTAGTTTCTAGATGATCAATCAATCAACTAAATGTGTGTGTGAAGTCAGCTATTCTGTTAATTAAATGTGTTGTTTATTCCCCATCTCTTATTTCAGGTAGGTTGCATTGTCACGCACAGGAGACTGAATATCTGCGTTCAGATCCTGAGGCTCTACGGTGATGCAGAGGGGTTCCTCAGTTCATGGTTGGGGAAAGCACCTGGATGTCTTGAGCTTCATATACTGGCTAGCCCACAGCCTTTCCTATAGGGTAGTAGCCAGCACCTTCAGTGTCCCGAAACCAACCGTATGCCGAATAGTTCATAAGATTGGACAAAAGATCAGGAACAATCTGAAGAAGACCATCAAAGCAATGTGTT
Source organism: Salvelinus alpinus (assembly GCF_045679555.1). Classification (NCBI taxonomy): domain Eukaryota; kingdom Metazoa; phylum Chordata; class Actinopteri; order Salmoniformes; family Salmonidae; genus Salvelinus; species Salvelinus alpinus. Next base: position 23,328,417 of record NC_092087.1, on the reverse strand, counting down.
CAACAACGCAGTTGGGTCATCGATGGTTGCCACATATGCATCAAGTCACTAGCACTGGATAAGCAGGACTACTTAAATTATAAACAGCTCTACTCCATCCAGATGCAGGTGAGATACTAGGGTGATATTACCTAAATGCATCTGATTTTACAATATTGAACCTATTTGGTCAGTCTTAACCCTCCCCACCATGTTTCACAGGCTATCTGTGATGTAACGGGGAGGTTCCTGGACATCTTTGTTGGCTATGCAGGGTCGGTCCACGATACCAGAGTCCTGAAAAACAGTTCCTTCTGCCAGACCGTCAGCTACCCAGCACCTGGCTTGTTCTTGTTGGGGGATGGTGGCTATCCATACCAGGAGAGCTATGTCCAACTCATTACCTCGTTAAGGCAACCTACCCAGGGAAGGATCCAGGAGCGGTTCAATGCCATACATACGAGGGCTCGCAATATGGTGGAGCAATCCTGTGGGCAGATGAAGGCAAGATGGCCTTGGAGCGGCAAGTCCCCTTCTGGCTCGAGGTGGTGCTGGCGGCGGCATGTGCATTCCTGCACAATGTGTAGGAATCCCTGCCTCTCTCCTCCCTATCTCCGGCCCTCTCGCTCCCTCCCTCTTTGTAAATAGATATCGTGGATTTTTTTGTGTAATCTTTTCTACCTACGCTATTCAGAGTGTTATTTACCAATGATCAGTTCATTGTTATTTTATCACCTGAGTGTTTATCAGCAATCTGTTCATTGTCATTTTATCACCTGCTATTAACGATGATGATGCTGTTCATCAATAATCATTTACTTGTAATTTATTACCTGAGTGTTCATCAATTGTTTGTGCATTACTTGATTGGTGGGTGCAACCTGTCTTATTTTCTTGTGTGTTGATATCATTTGATCTCATCTCCACATCATACCTGCCTTAATGACAAGCTGATGTCATGAAAACCAGGTGCCCTAATTATGCATTGAAGTTTTTGATCACTTTTGACCATACTCTGATTACAGTGATACATGAGAAAAAATGTAAACGTGTTTTAATATACATTAAATCTACCATTTTAGAGTGCATCCTATTTTCCTTAATGTTCATTTATCATTAATATTTAGACTGACAAACTTGTTACACGGTTTGATTTGTTTGAAAAAGATAAATGTGTGTGCACAACTCTTTTCAATAGTGTATGATTAACCAACACCTCCACAATGCTTGAAACAATCGATCAATATGTATCTGAACCGTTGATCTAAATTTGACTGAGAACATCTAGTGGTCCAAGGAAGATACCTTGAAAATATTTGACATGAGACCAAAGTTGATTTAGTAGGCTATATTTAATGTAATTAATTTAATCACAATTAATTTCATTCATCCTCTTCACCATCTCTCCTTATATATATTCTCCTCCGTCCCTGCCTCCTCCTTAAAATCATCTAATAGGACATTGCTGCTCTGCCTCTTTCTTGGCCCTGCTCTTCCCTGGCTAGTCCCCTCAATGGACTCTTGGCTGGTCTCCTGGCTGGCCTGCTCTTCATCTGAAGCCACAGCAGACGACGTGGTCTCTTTCCTGGGAGTGCATGAGAGGCATAATAGAGGCCCTCTGACCGATCGCCTCATGCACTGCCTGGAAGAATGCCACGTCACTGTTGTGACTTTGCCGGAATCTGTCCCTGACCCTGTGCCTTGCATTATCAGTTCCTGTAAGCAATGAAGCATATACACAATCCTGTTACACAATAATTTATCTCATTACTGTCCTTTACTAGACCTGCTTATTTATTCCATGTAATGTTACTATTGAAAAACAAATGGGAAAAAAGACGTTTGGGGGTAGGTGCTGTTATGTTGTGGTTTCTGACTCTTATGGGGTCAAAGTAACTGACCCTCTGTGATAAATACATTGTTGAATGGAATAGAGGTGGATCAATCAACCTGACACTGACAGCTAACTAATGTTACCTTGTACTTCCTCTTTAATTTCTCCCATTTCATGCTCACCTGCATGCCAGACACCAGCCACATTTATTTTATTACGTTCCGAGAAGGATATTTTAAGATATTGAAAACACAACGTGTACAATCAACGAACAACAGTGGCGAACTTATTAAGATTATTACTAGATGGCTAGCTAGCTACTAGACATAACTTACTCAAATCCCACAAACTACTCAAATGCTATTGAGAACAAATTGTTTTTATTATTTAGTTTGCTAGCTAGCTAGCTATATAAGACATTTCTAGATGACTACTACAACTAATGTTACCCAGCTAATGTTATGTAGCTAGCTAATGTTATGCCACCAAGCTAGCTAGCTAGCTACGTTAACGTTAGTAATGTTGAACAGCAAACCAGAGCTAACGTGAACGTAGCAGGCTAGCTACCTACCAAAAATAGTTTGCAGTCAATAGCTCATAGAAATGTCTTGTTGTGGTAATGCATATTTCGCAAACTCCATTTAGAGAACAGTTTGAGTAAAACTAGTCATAAAACTATGCGTTTGGTTAGCCATTTCAGTTGCCATGTTGTTTCTAGTTAACATGCTAAGATTTATGAGAAGAAGTTGCTGCCAAGGGCACCAAGTCAGCATACTCGATAAAGAGGCTTTCTGGAGGGCACAGCACCCAATGACTCAACAACTATCATTTCAGATTGACTTGTGAATGTGCATACTGAGTGATTTTTTTATTTTACCTTTATTTAACTAGGCAAGTCAGTTAAGAACAAATTATTTTTTTCAATGACAGCCTAGGAACAGTGGGTTAACTGCCTTGTTCAGGTGCAGAACGACAGATTTTGTACTTTGTCAGCTCGAGGATTTGATCTTACAACCTTGCGGTTACTAGTCCAACGCTCTAACCACTAGGCTACGCTGCCGCCCCAATTGAGTGCTCAAAGTGTTCATAGTGTTTATTTAGAGATTCAGACAGAGATTCCCAGGAGAACTGCAGGAAGATTGTTGCTCTAAAGTGAATGCGTGTGGGGTGAGAACTAAAATAATGATTATGTCAAAGGTAAAAAAAAAATAATTATATACTGTGTAACAGGGAGCAAGACTACAACAGGAGAAAGGGGGATCTGTGCAACAGCGTGATACATATAACACCAACATGGTAGATTCTGGTTAAAGTTAATGACAGTGGCTGGCTTTAAAGAATAATTTGTTCTTAACACCAGCCTCACAACCAGCAGTCAGCATGGTACAGATAAAAGTCACAGTTATCATAGGGAAAATAACAGAAGGTTCCACTTCCGCCTTAATAATCTTCATTGCTCTAGCTACATTGTCACTGGAGAGAAGATGACCACAAAGATACAGCAAATGAATGAAAATTCCAGGAAGTGATGTCACAAGTGATAAGCATTTAAATTACACAAAGGCCACAGCAATTGTGCTTGGTCTTTTAAAAATGACTTTCTCTCTCTTTCTTTGTCCCTGCTCTCTTACCATAGCATCCTTTATCTACAGTAATAATTAAACCCATGAGGGAGTACTTTATTATGGACATATAAACCTTTTTAAAATGGAATTAAAGATGTTATCCCTTTCATTGTAATAATGAATGGATATGAAGAGAGTTGAACCTCTTACTGTCTGGCTCACTGAGTTGAAAAGAAACAAGTTTTCCTCAGATAGTTAAGCTTGTCATTTGACTTGTTGCTCGCAGTAACTTTGGTATCTCGGCAATGACTGATTCTATGAAACCTCTCTCCCAAAGAATGACAGCGCATTCACTTGCTTTTTATGCATTAGAAGAGTGTTCTCTGTGGGAGCATTTACTTTGAGCACAGTAGAGTGTTCATGTAACAGTTGAACTTTAGTCCGGCCCCTCGCACAAACCAGGGACCCTCTGCACACATCAACAACTGACACCAACGAAGCGTCGTTACCCAACGCTCCACAAAGGCCTCCACTTGCAGAGTAAGGGGAACCACTACTTCAAGGTCTCAGAGCAAGTGATGTCACCAATTGAAAGGCTATTAGCGCGCACCACCGCTAACTAGCTAGCCATTTCACATCTGTTACACTCACCCCCCTTTCGACCTCCTCCTTTTCCGCAGCAACCAGTGATCAACAGCATCAATATAACAGTTTAACTTTAGTCCGTCCCCTCGCCCCAACCCGGGCGCGAACCAGGGACCTCTGCAGACATCAACAACTGACACCCACGAAGCGTCATTACCAACCGATCCACAAAGGCCACGGCCCTTGCAGAGCAAGGGGAACCACTACTTCAAGGTCTCAGAGCAAGTGACGTCACCGATTGAAAGGCTATTAGCGCGCACGACCGCTAACTAGCTAGCCATTTCACATCCGTTACATACAGAATATTCAGAGTAGGAAAAAATAACTAGGCCTGTGCTTGATTGAGAAGTTCTAACATACTATTTTGAATTTGGATAATCGCCCGTCGTAATACATTCATTCCTACATATATAATACAGGTCATGAAGCCCTGGTACATTCTGCGAGGGAGTGTGTACAATTCCAGCTCCACCGTTTTTACATAGATCTCACATAATAAGAGCTCTTGATACGGTTACATTATTCCCATCCGGTCATGCTAACCTCTAGCTAAACTTGCTAGGTGCTCTCTTCCATTACCCTCTCCCATCATTAATAACGCAGAACTCAGCTCTGACTAGCAGTAATGCTACCAGGGGAATGGGAGCTGTGTTACAGAGATCACCAATATCTTATTAATGGGCAAAGAGGTAAGCTCAGGTGTTCTTACTGCATGGGTTAAAAAGTGTGTGGGTGTCACTTATATCACATTTTAGACTATAATGAAGCAGGGAAATGTCCATAACTGTAGATTTGTGATTTTTTATGACTTCTTTGTTGGAATTTGGGTTCGGTGAAAAATACAAATTATATTTGTGATTTGAAGATGGAAAGGATGTGGTACAGGCCCTAAATTTCATATCACATAGTATGTTTAATGAACCCACAGGTTTGATAGTGCTCGTACACAATTGGATCAGGCTTGTTGAATACCAAAACTTCCAATTAGGCCTACTGTACAATATTTGGAGTGAAGGAAGAATAGAGATAAAAAAGTGTCCATCAAAGACACACTCTTAATTCTATTGACTACTGAAATGTAGGATCTGATAGGAAACAATCTTTTCCACTTGCCTGCCCAGCTGGTGCCTTATCCTTCATGAACCGTTAAAGTAATTTGCACTGTCAGCCAACTCCGGGCCCCACATTTCCCCAACATTAACTGAACGATTAAAATCTCATTCCAGCTGTAATTCTGCAGTTAAGCACCTTTACCTCTCCCATGTTAGATCCTCCTAATCATTCTCCTGACGTATGTGTTCACTCTTCTGAAATCATTCCAACTGATGCACAGAATGTTTTAATTAAGGAAAGTATTTTCATGTGATAAGATATCCTAATATTAGTCCAGCCAGCTGATTTATAGATAGATCATCATTATCTCCCAGCAACAGACTTTATCCAATGGAATCTCAACAGCATCTAAACAGTGCAGTATGTATTTCAAAGTATAGTTTACTGAAGCATCCAAGGTTAAAAAGTATTCCATAAGCACACAACAGAAGAGTAATCCTGTTCACTGAGAGGACTGAAACACATTTTTTGCCAAACCACTGTCAGTGATTTTGTTTTTGCCACCTAGCCACATTACAATGAAGATGTTAGATATCTCACATGGTGCCGGAACCTTATTATACTTTTCCTTTAATCAGCACTATTAATAGGACTGATGAGAATGGGAGAGGTGGTAATAATTACATCAGTTGGGACTAATTTGGTTAGTCTGGGACGGAGGGAGGAAAAAAAGAGGCATGGGTCAGTCACTGATGTGCTGTACCTGTTCATCTCTCCAATCAGCGAAGGATCTGAAATCAAATATTAATGCCAACCATCCTGCACCTTTCCATACTTTAAACACTGTCTTAGTACAAACTGATGCTTTTCACTCTTTGCTGATTTATTATGAATTTAGTTAGGGCTCTGGGACATGCATTCTCTAAGCCAGAGTTTGATCTACAAACTTTCTTGAATTGAAAAGACGGGCCAAAGGATCTAAAGCGCCTTGCTGTTGTTGGCAGCTACAGTACAATGTCCCTGCAGACCAAGCTATCAATACTTTCAACTTTCTCCACCATTTTATATGTTGTTTATTGTAAGTCTGGAACATTGCTGGAACTCTCCCTTGTATCTGTGCACTCACACTGGACAGTGTGAAGTGTATCGTATCATCAAAGGAGCCTGGGACTGTGACTGTGACCTTGAGCAACACAATGTATCTTATTTCTCCGTCCCAGTCAAGGGCTGGGGGTCGATCACTGAGAGGATGTGAGGTGGGGGGGTGGGTTGCTTTGGTAACAAGCATTTAGAGAGTCAAAAGGAATGAGGAAATAGATTTATGGGTCCAACAGAACATTGCTTCTCCATTCTTTTTATATCCAGGAGATATATTTTTTTATGCAAACTCTGCCTCTGCAGTATCCATCCCTCATATAGTCTGGGTACTATATGCTCACTCCACTTATCTGTATTAAATCACAATGTTCAAAAGAGGAAGAACTACTATCACATGAAATGTCACTTTTACCCTTAAATGAAGAAAGTGGAATAGGATAATGGACTAGTGACAACTGGCTTACTACCATACTTCATCACTGTTCAAGCTCCATTCCACTAGGCCTACTCTCTATCGGAAGTTTCAGTTACAAACAGTTTGGCCACTTCAGTGACTTTGTTAACAGTTAGCAAATAAATACGTAATGAAATGGAAACTTCAGCAATCATCAGACATTGCTTTGCTTAATGCTTAATGACAAAAGCCGTGTTTGAAAATTAAAAGGTGTGAATGTGCCAAAATAACTCCATGCTACTGCAAGTCATGCAGACATATTGATCTACGATCACATTTGCACTGACCTTTATGATAAAAAAATGTAATTAAATATGCATTATTTCAAACCTTTCAGATTAAGCTTCGGGAAGCAGAAAGATTTGGAAAATGTCAAATTGTCTGTTCCCAGTAATGCATGATAAATCTGCACACATAATTTGTACCATTTCAAAATGCACATTTGATGTGCCTGAAATGATCCTTTTCTGTGTTTGATGTGCACATGAGATGAAAGTTTGTTTATCCATATGTAGATATCACTAATCAGTGTGGGTTATTAGCTTTTCTAATAGCAGAATATTCCTAATTAAGTATTGCAGCAGTAACAAGATTAAATAGATTAAATATACCACTTCAATTAAGAGCATGAAGGACATATAAATCCATCCTTTAATTATTGATCATATTACCTTTCTAAGAGATCTTGGGGAAAACTTGGTGTACAGGTTTACAGTACTCTCAGATATGGAAAATAGTAGGGATGGAAGCTGTACCCATATTACACAGGCATGCTGCCTCTGCTGAGAAACGTCACTGGAAGTGGGAGATAAAATAAATGGGTAGAAAAATAAATAAATTAAAGAAGAAATGCGTAATATAAATAGACAGCAGATAAAGCTAATCAGAGGCGCAAAGGATAAATGAAATTCCCTCTCATCCTGTCTGTGGCATGGCAGGGTTATTAGTGATTTTAAAAAACGCCTCTCCCTCTCCCCTTCTCTCTCCCTCTCTCTCTCTTCCCCTAGACTGACTGTCAGCAGCTTTCAAACGAACCACTATCTCTGTGGAACGCTGCTACAAACACACTGCTTAAGCTCCTCTGATATTTGATTTAGTTAAAAAAAAAAAATATTAACAAAATTTGCATTTTGGCAAAGGTGCTTGAAATGTGGCATTTTAAAGATGCTTCTTGTATAGGTACAGAGGGCCCACCTGAGACTTGGGTCTTCTAACTGTTATCCATACAAAAAATAAGGCAATAAAAATGTCTATATATTTTTTTATCACTTTTACCAGTTGGTGTGAAGGTGAAAGTTTGAACCTGACTTTAGGGTAAGGTATAAAAGAGTTAAGAGAGGAACTGCTTGTAGCGTGCACAATGTCAGAAATAAAATAAACTCAAAATGTGATAATTTTACATTGAGAGTGTGTGATTGTGTGTGTGCACGTGTGTGCGTGTGTGTGTGTGTGTGTGTGTGTGTGTGTGTGTGTGTGTGTGTGTGTGTGTGTGTGTGTGTGTGTGTGTGTGTGTGTGTGTGTGTGTGTGTGTGTGTGTGTGTGTGTGGAGGCGGGGGGGTATAACAAAATCACACCTGCAAATCCAATGCTTCTGAAAATTACATTTCATTTTGCAATCACACACACCTCAATGTGTAGTCACAATAACCACATTGTAAAAATAAACCATAATTACAATGTATGTGATTACAGTTTGTAATTATTATGTACTGTACATCATCTAAAATGGGACATTAAAAACATGTCCGTCAAGGAACAGATGGATAAATGTGGTACAAAAAACCCACCACTAAATGATAGATTTCAACATCAGCACTGGAGCAATTGGATCCATGTTGACCTTGGAAATTCAAGTAATGTCATTATCTTTGATACAACATTGAAGATGAAAAGCTGGCATGATTACAATCAATACATCTATTTTTTTGTTGTTGCGTCAACTAATTTCCTGTGCTGTTAGATTTGATAATAAAAAAGATAGAGATGTCATCATACAGCACAAATAACATCAGATATAACACAAATATTTATCAGCACATTAAATATCAATTAATTTTACACTTTCCACAAATCAGCATGTTAAGACTGTAATATGCTACAGTGCTATGGACTATTGATGTACTGAATGTTGACTGCTCTGCAATACATTTACAAATGTGTTGAGCATGTTGATTGATTCATAATTGAGTTGATACCACAGCGACTTAGCCATAGGGAAAAAGAGAGAATACGAGAGCACTCGGGGAGTTATAGAAGGTTATTATCGTACCACCATAACACTCATTTTGAGATAGACACAGAGAAGATGGAATAGAGAGGGAAACAGAGAGAGAAAAAGTGAAAATGCAGAGAGGTTTGATGGTTGATGGAAAGAGAGAGAGATAGAGAAAATCCCTTACTGCTGTTTTTCAGCAGTGCCCCCACCCCCCTACAGACACACCCTTAGATGATGCTGTATGTAAGATAGGGATCAGAGCCGTATTCATCTTTGCTCCTACAGTGGAAGCCTTGGAGTCCACCCATCATGTCGTGTCCGTGTAGATGAAGCGCCACCTCACTCCCATCGCTCTTTACACCCGTCTCGTCTGAAGATGCCTTTACACCAGATTAACTAGATTTGTGTTTTTGCGTTCCAGGCAATTAAATGTGTGTGTGTGTGTGTGTGTGTGTGTGTGTGTGTGTGTGTGTGTGTGTGTGTGTGTGTGTGTGTGTGTGTGTGTGTGTGTGTGTGTGTGTGTGTGTGTGTGTGTGTGTGTGTGTGCCGGGTTAAACGGATCAGCAGAAGTAATTACTGATATCCATCACTCTGCAACCCGATGTGTGTTGTTCAAGTAAACACGTCCATCTGGCAATCAACACCCATGGCTGGGTGGCTGGAGCATCTTAGTTTCGATTTACTCAATTTAATTTACTTAAATAATTATTCACTATTTTTGTACTGACATTTGCTTGTTCATACTTACAGGTAACATAATTTTCCTTTGCATATGTGCTGCTCCAGCAATATTTTCATATTTTCTATAATGGTTGTGCTGTAAGGGCAGTCATATTGGCCCGTCACTTACAGTGCATTCAGAAAGTATTCAAACCCCTTGACTTATATCACATTTTTGTGTTACAGCCTGAATTCAAAATGGATTAAAAATAATAATAATTATCCCATCCACACACAATACCCCATAATGACAAAGTTAAAACATGTTTTAAGAAATGTTAGAAAAAAGATTGAAAATGAAATACATAAACATTTACATTAGTATTCACACCCCTGAGTCAATACATGTTAGAGTCATCTTTGGCAATGATTACAGCTGTGAGTCTTTCTGGGTAAGTCTCTAAGAGCATTCCACACCTGGATTGTACACTATTTGCACAAGCTCTGTCAAGTTGGTTGTTGATCATTGCTAGACAGCCATTTTCAAATCTTGCAATAGATTTTCAAGACGATTTAAGTAAAAACTGTAACTAGGCCACTCAAGAACATTCAACGTCCTCTTGGTAAGCAACTCCAGTGTATATTTGGCCTTGTGTTTTAGGTTATTGTCCTGCTGAAAGGTGAATTTGTCTCCCTGTGTCGGAAAGCAGACTGAACCAGGTTTTCCTCTAAGATTTTGCCTGTGCTAAGATCTATTCCATTTCTTTTTATCCCAAAAAACTCCATAGTCCTTGCCGATGACAAGCATACTCAATTATGGATAACATGATGCAGCCACCCCCATGCTTGAAAATATGCAGAGTGGTACTCAGTGATGTGTTGTGTTGGATTTGCCCCAAAGATAACGCTTTGTATTCAGGACATAAAGTTAATTTCTTTGCCATATATTTTTAGCAGTTTTACTTTAGTGCCTTATTGCTAACAGGATGCATGTTTCCATGATCTCGCCATCACGGTTGACAACTCCATTGTGTCCTCCTCCCAGAGTGCTAAGAACCTTGGCGTGATCCTGGACAACACCCTGTCGTTCTCAACTAACATCAAGGCGGTGACCCGTTCCTGTAGGTTCATGCTCTACAACATTCGCAGAGTACGACCATGCCTCACGCAGGAAGCGGCGCAGGTCCTAATCCAGGCACTTGTCATCTCCCGTCTGGATTACTGCAACTCGCTGTTGGCTGGGCTCCCTGCCTGTGCCATTAAACCCCTACAACTCATCCAGAACGCCGCAGCCCGTCTGGTGTTCAACTTTCCCAAGTTCTCTCACGTCACCCCGCTCCTCCGCTCTCTCCACTGGCTTCCAGTTGAAGCTCGCATCCGCTACAAGACCATGGTGCTTGCCTACGGAGCTGTGAGGGGAACGGCACCTCCGTACCTTCAGGCTCTGATCAGGCCCTACACCCAAACAAGGGCACTGCGTTCATCCACCTCTGGCCTGCTCGCCTCCCTACCTCTGAGGAAGTACAGTTCCCGCTCAGCCCAGTCAAAACTGTTCGCTGCTCTGGCACCCCAATGGTGGAACAAACTCCCTCACGACGCCAGGTCAGCGGAGTCAATCACCACCTTCCGGAGACACCTGAAACCCCACCTCTTTAAGGAATACCTAGGATAGGATAAAGTAATCCTTCTAACCCCCCCCCCCTTAAAAGAGTTAGATGCACTATTGTAAAGTGGTTGTTCCACTGGATATCATAAGGTGAATGCACCAATTTGTAAGTCGCTCTGGATAAGAGCGTCTGCTAAATGACTTAAATGTAAATGTAAATGTTTTGGAATATTTATATTCTGTACAGGCTTCCTTCTTTTCACTGTGTCATTTAGGTTAGTATTGTGGAGTAACTACATTGTTGTTGAGCCACCCTCAGTTTTCTTCTATCACAGCCATTAAACTCTGTAACTGTTTTAAAGTCACCATTGGTCTCATGGAGAAATCCCTGAGCGGTTTCCTTCATCTCCAGCAACTGAGTTAGGAAGGATGCCTGTATTTTTGAAGGGACACGGTGTATTGACACACCTTCCAAATTGTAATTAATAACTTCACTATGCTCAAAGGGATATTCAGTATCTGCTTATTTTGTTGTTGACTGATCTACCAATAGGTGCCCTTCTTTGCGAGGCAGTGGAACACTTCCCTGGTCTTTGTGGTTGAACATGTTTGAAATTCACTGCTCGACTGAGGGACGTTACAAATAATTGTACGTGTGGGTTAAAGAGATGAGGTAGTCATTTAAAAATCATGTTAAACACTATTATTGCACACAGCGTGAGTCCATGTAACTTAGTATTTGACTTGTTAATGTAATGGTCCTGTGTGTAGCTGGTGTAGAGAGTCAGGCACAGGACAGCAAATATGAGTAATCAACGTACTTTTACTCAAAACAAATGTACAAAGTAACATCACGAGCACACAGTGCCGGACCGAAAATACTAATAAACAATCACTCACAAATACAACATGGGGAACAGAGGGTTAAATAATAAACAAGTATTGATTGAGTGAAGCCATGTGTGAAAAGACAAAGACAGAACAAATGGAAAATGAAAAGTGGATCGGCGGTGGCTAGAAAGCCGGTGATGTCGACCGCCGAACGCCGCCCGAACAAGGAAGTCGTGACAGTTAAGCACATTTTTACTCCTGAACTTATTTGGGCTTGCCATAACAAAGGGGTTGAATACTTATTGGCTAAAGACATTTCAGCTTTTCATTTGTAAAAATGTCTAAATCATAATTCCACATGATTGGGTATTGTGTGTAGGCCAGTGACACAAAATCTCAATTTAATCGATTTTAAATTCAGGCTTTAACACAGCAAAATGTGGAAAAAGTCAAGTGGTGTGAATACTTTCTGAAGGCACTGTATCTAAAACGCTCAACTTTGCAGCCTACACATTTCCAGTGTTTTCATCTAAGCCAACAAGTGCCACTGTAATGAACTTTATCCTACTCATCACTATTTATCTCATTTAGTGGAGGGAGGTGCTCTACATTTTTAAGTCTTCTACTGTATAGATAGCACAGTATAAAGAGGAATGTTCGGAATTACCTTTTACCCTCTGCACTTTGAAGGTTACGCTGTCAGTGTCTAGATCTAAGCACACCACACAGAAACAATCTTTGGCTGCTCTATATATTTTTTTAAATACAGTGTGCAAATGTTATTGGCCGATATGGCAGTAAATGAGACATTGGTGTGCTGTAAATGCCCGGGGAGATGAATGGTGTGTGCGGAGGGTAGATAAGCGCAGATTTGACACCTTTCACTGCCAGTCTACGACTCCTTCCTAAGCCAAGCCTTAACTTTAATGAGTTGGAAATGGACTTCTGAGCCACCCTAATAAAACAGACACAGCTGGAGGGTAAGAGGAAAATGACCAGTGCATTTCCTTCCACAACAACCCAGGATGGATATGCATTGTGGAGAGATACTCCCCTCATGTTTATGTAGTCAACATTTGGTTCCAGAAAGAGATCAGGAACCTCTTTATCTGCCTCTTCTCTGGGGTTGCTCTGGGGGCAGGACCTATAGGTTATGTCTGTCTGCACTACAACTATGGTGACTCATTCACATAAAATCTTTATCTCCCCAATATTTAGGTACTATTTGGGGCTGTTGATTCTCACCTCTTCAAGTTTGGAATTGCTGTAATGATTTGACTGTAGTGTACTGTTACAAATACTAATCTGAGCCAAGCATGTTGCCATGTCCACTTGCATTTCCCATCAGTCTAGGCTAAGATGGATAACACTTTAAATGAGGGGGGAAACCACTAAAGGAGTTCAAGTCTAATTCCCCAGTCTGCCTGTGAGGTGGCATAGTCTTTAAAATAGCAAATGATCTATCAAAATCAGCATGTAGAAGTGGATCACTGTTTAATATGAGAACAATGTCTGTTCTTGCTGTGACCCACTGCCTCTTTTAATAGACCAGTGAAGTCCTCCATTGAGCACCAGGCTGCAATGTTGAACCACAGCAGCTAAGGTCAGCTCATTTAAATGGAATATTCAGTATGTACAGTATATAACCTTACTTGTGAGAGGGTAATGTCAGTTCAGGTTTAATATGGTAATAAACTTTACAGTCCCATTTCTAGTACTGACATTATATGTTGGTTAATTGGTATGCTGGCTTTGATGTGGTATGAATACTGAGAGAGGTGGAGGGTCAGCCATTCCGGAATTAGCATAGACTGAGAAGTATGGCGATAATACATTGCTGTAGAAATCGGACAGTGCACATTATGTAAAGGGAGTCAAGAGAGGTTGGAGGGCTCTATTCAAATGACTTTACTTGAGAGGAAATTCTGCCTTTATATTTGTCAACGTAATCATTCCTATCACGGTCATACTTGTGTAGTGGTATAATGACACATTTTCATGACTGCCCATAATTCTTCACACAAATAAAAGCGAGACTATGGGATGCCACAGCCATCCTAAATTTCTTTAATCCATCACCAAAAATGCTGAGCTAACAAGTTTAGCCCCACATATAAACAAAACACCTGCCACAGGTGAGAGAGAAAAAATCTCCTTATCATTGATAATGATATGGGGCAATTTAGAAGCCCTGAATAGACAGACAGCTCTGGCCATGAGTGAATGAACGTTCTTTGAACATTGTTGAACTCTGGGGAGTAATTCACTGCTCGGACAAGCTGTCGGTTGGGAAGACAAATGTATGTGCATAATGCTTCAGAACATTAGCGGATGGGTTTCAAGGTATAACCTCCTCTTTATTTAATGTACTCCTCACAGATGGATTGATACAGTGGGACGCAGATCGGCAAAATTAATATTTTGCTTATAACTCATGGAAAATAATAACCAGTGATCCATCGCCCCTGTCGACTCCTGGCACCAAAGTCTGCTTTCTCAGTGCACAATAATGACATACGTGATAAACCATGCACCGTGCTTCTTCTTGGTCTAGAGTTAAATAAGAAGTTGCAAAAAACAAACCAAACTGTCTTCTGGTTTTCCATAAAGACAACACTGTAGCCTACAAGAAAATATGTGGGCCTTAAGCTGGAATCAAAGTTCACTTCTTTGTCTGCTTTGTTCTAGTTGGATTTGAGGATTGTTCGGTCACTGTGAATGAAGATGGCACCATTTCTTATGAAAGTACTGACATATAATGTGATCATCATCACACCACCACATCTCTCTTCCCCTCCCGGCTAGCTGCTAGCCAGAAATGTGTCTCAGCAGAATGTCGCTGTATTTGTGACAAGTCATGTGGCCATGTTGGGAGCAGTGCTCTGGGTCAAATGTAGACAGTGTTTCTATAACAGCGATCATGACAGGCCTAATGGCCAGGCCTAATGGTGCAATGGGCTCCAATTACAGCCGCCTCTGACAGCTACTCTCTACAACCAGTTCACCTGCTGTCCAAGGAACACATCCAACATGCAACGTTGAGCAGGGCCATGCACAGACCTTTGGAGGGGCAGGTGCTCAAAGTGAACCCCATAGGCCTTTATTTTCTGCAGAATCACACTCTTCCCACTTTAAGCAAGTTTATAGCCTGCTGCTCAAAGAAAGGGCAACGAGGGGTGGGTTATCAGCTGATAATAGTGAATGTAGATTAGTTAGCTATGCTGTTGAAACAAATCTAACTGATCTTTCCCTGTGATTGGAGTTCGTTCTGCTGCTGACATCTGCCTCTTAGGTCTACTAACAAAGAGTCTAATTGAATCCTTCCCTGTTCCTGGCCGTGAGATGACACATGCAACTCAAAGGGGAGCCCTATTACACTACTGTTCAGTGTGCACGTGCTTGTGTGTGGGGGCAGAATAGCAGGGGAGGGGAAATTTTCCAAGACTCCAATTAGCTGGTTTGATGGGCAATTCATTTAAATAACAATAGAGAAAATAGACTAAAAGTGAAATAAAAATGTAATTAAAAAAATATGCCATCAATCTGAAAGGGCACTTATCTTATAGGAGGTCAAAATGGCAGATGGTGACTAACCTTAAGAGGAGACTGCTAGCAAAAAGGCATCTCTTGGGAATTATGCCAGGGAACAATGGATCACTGCACACAATAAAGAGACCCAATGTATATAGAGGGACAATGTGGGTCTTAACAATCGGTGCTGTAAATGGACCATAGGGATCATACTGTACTGTATTGTGGTGAAGATGCTCACCACTATAGGGTAAGAAAGCAAGGGAAATACAGAGAGGGAGGGATGAAGCAAGAGAGTTAGAACAAGAGAGAGAGATATGTTTTAACATCAGTTAATAAGTGAATTATGACAAGTAAGAAGTGAGTTGGAACTCCTGAATTCCTCTGTCACCACAGTAATACAACAGGAAAAACTCACAACTCAGTTTTACTCCACAATTCAGTTACTTCGAGATGCTCCTGAGGAGATGCCTTCAACCATCCATCTCCATCTTATGTGCCTGTTTATTTCATTCTCTCTCTCCAACTCTTTCAAAAGTAATCTAAATGAAAGAAAATCATGTCCACAATTCCAGTAGCAGAAAGATCCCTCAGTCCCTCATCCAGAACACTGCTTGTAATGAATTTTTTAACAACTCGTAAATTAACACGGTTTGCACCATCGCATCCGGCTGTCCTAGCCGTCTCCAGCAACCAAGCAGTTACTGTGGTAACTGAACGTGGCACCAGGAGAATGAAAAATAAAATCACCCATAACGGTTTTATGCACCATTTAAAAGCCTCAGAGAGTTGTGGATGTCAGGTTAGTCTCTACTGTGGAAACTAAAGTCAAACAGGAGGGGATGCTAGCGTGACTCAGGTGGCCCTAGAAACCGATTTAGAACTTAAGACTCACTTGCAGATAGAAGTCATTTTCTTTTCCAACTCAATTGAAGGCGAATCTATTTGACTGTAGTGTGTTGTAAATTCTCTGTCATTACTACATGAACTGGTGAATATGTTTCACTCTCCAAGCAATCAAAGAAGAAACTCTGTTCAAAAGAGCCCCTCTAGGATAATTTGTGGAACAACATAGGCCTATTGGAAGTCAGCCACTTTAGTCAGCCATATTTAATTAACATCAGTGTTATTTGCCAGAGACAAAGGCAAAACCCATCCAAAAAATGTATCTACTCCCTATGTTACAACCTTATACTGACATATTTGGAGACCAGCACAATAATTATTGTCAAAAACAGAACAATGCTCAAGGTATTTACATGATGGACAATGTTATAGTCAATGTTTCCCATGAATTGTTAATGGTTTTATATGAAGAGAAACCACTATAGTCTTCATTATTGAGGGTGAAGATCATTCTAAATCAAATGATTAAGCAGTATCATAGGCCTAAGCGACAGAGAACTCAAAGTGTCTTAACCTGTTAATCCACTTGTCCTTCAGACAATGTTGTTATGTTGTTTGATGCAAGAAAACACTTTACAAAATAAAATACATCATTCCCATATCATTATTACAGAGGAATCTGACAAATGATGCTACCCTCTGCTTATTGGCAACTTAGCTATTCAAGCCTGTCTTAAAATACAACACTGCCCCTTTAAGACAAAAAAAAGCTCTTTACCTGACTCGCTTTCAAAGATGGCTTTCAAAGATGTCTAGAAATGCACACCTTTTGTGCTCTTGTAGTAAGCTATCCGTCCACCATTTCTGACTACAATTATCTTTAACTGGGCTAATAAAACTCTGTAACTAGCAAAGGATATGAACAAATGTGCACACGTTGATACATATAGCTCTCACTTTGATCTCAAAACAAGCGCATCTACTCAAGACCGCTCATGCTGTAAAAACATTCCAGTTCAGAGTGAATGGCACAGATCCATATATGGCAATGGTCTATTTGCATATAGGCCTACTGCAGCTCTGCTTGCTTATGGCGCACCGGTCTGTGTAGAGTACGGGCCTGAGTCTTGCCTGTCAATACAAGAGAATCCTACTCTGATACGTTCTGCCTACAACAGCTAAGCTGCTAACGTTAGCCATCAAGCTAAAACTCATCTCAGATGAGTTTTCAAATGGAGCCTTCTTTGTCTGGAGAAGTAAATGAACGGTTACAGCACTGTAGGAGCAGTATCTACTACGCTTTATTTTGGGACAAACTGGATCACTCAGAGTTCCAATGCGGCAACTGTTTGCTTGTCGAGGATTATAGGCTTAAGGTGTCTTCCTTGATCACACAGGTAGCCAGCCTACGTAAGAAATTGGGTAAACGCAGAGTGGAAGGTTTACTGTTTCTATGCCGGTGGCTGGACGGCATTCGCTCATGTTGGATGAATCTCCGTCTTGTCGTTTGTCATTATCCGACTGGCCGGTGTTGCCCGGAGTTCGTTTGCCAGGGGAACCATCTCCTGCCTATTCTCCCCCATCTGATAGTGGAGTCGAAGGAGCACAGCAAGAGGAGCATGGCAATCAACGATGGTCGCATGTCACGAGCCGTGGAAGCCAAAGACAGCGGCCTCCCGCAAAGCAGGCTACACTTCCAACAAGAGGCCCGGAGTGGATACAAACAACTAATAGTTTCGCCGCCCTTGAGCCTGATCTTCCTAAACCTTCGTCGCTGGGGGTACCTGTGTCTGCGGCTTCTGTACCTACTCCTACTCCTTCCCCTATGAATTCGAAGTCAACGTCGGCAACATTCCATCCCTGCTCTTGATCGAGCGGGGCTTCTCCATCTGTCGGAGGCCTGCACCATCCTGTGAAGCATGGGAGTGGGCAGGTTACCAAATGTGACTGTTCCTGGTGCAAAAACAATGTCCTATCCCAGTGTTCAAGTAAATTACATTACTAAGCTGCTCCCGAATGTACTACGCCAGGATATGGACATCCATTCTATTGTATTCCATGTGGGTTTTAATGACATTATGAAGGGCAGCTCTGAACAGTTGAAACTGGATTTCAAAGAGCTGATTGACTCTCTGCAAGACGAGAATAAAAGAGCCATCATATCTGGCCCTGTGCCCTCTCTGAATCAAGGCATTGAACGCTTTAGCAGGTTTATTTCTCTTCACAACTGGCTACGTGATTGTTGTAGCTCAATGGGTGTAACTTTTGTTGACAAATGCGATACCTTTAGGAAACAAAACACATTTTATGAGGAGATCCACATTTTATGGTACAGATCCACCCAAATAATATGGGTTTCCCGATCCTTTCACAGCATTATAAGGCTGCATTGAGACAATGACTTATCAATGACCCAAGCCCAGCACAGTTAACCCCTACCATTGTGTTGCTGAGTCATCATAATGCTTTAGCAAATGTACATTTGGTAGACAATGTGGTAGACAACATGGTAGACAATGTAAGTAACCTAATTTATGTCCCTCTTACTGACCTGAATGCCGCTGCTGATCCTACAGCTATTGTATGTAGAAATGATGTGTCTATGAACCAGATTTATGTTGTTAGCACTGAGGTGGTGTGCCCTAGTAAGAAGACCACTGTGTGCAGCTCACCCTGCAATAACATAAAATATATGAGAATATCTACTTCTGCTAAGCTTCCCAGTAAAGCAATGAAAACAAGCAAGCATCCCAGAAAAGTGCTCAAAATAGCCCACGTTATCATACAGTATTACAGGCTGACCACACCGCTCGTGTTGCATGCACAAGCGTTGCAAAATAAATTTAGAAATCTGTTATTTAATTATTGCACCCACACTGCTTGTGCGCGTCAATGAGCGTCTGTGTTGTCAAGGGCAAGAATAGAAGTCCTTTCTATTTCTGACACAGATTGCGCTGCAAGTCCTGCCTCTCCCATCTCCTCATTGGTTTATAGAAGCAGGTACCCATGTGCCTTCTCATTGGTTATACTTACACAGGCTGGAGGTGTGTTGGGTCACTGTCCTGTTGAAAAACAAATGATGGTCCCACTAAGCGCAAACCAGATGTGATGCGGTATCGTTGCAGAATGTTGTGGTAGCCATGCTGGTTAAGTGTCCCTTGAATTCTAAATAAATCACAGACAGTGTTACCAGCAAAGCTCCCCACATTACCACACCTCCTCCTCCATGCTTCACGGTGGGGACCACACATGCGGAGATCATCCGTTCACCTACTCTGCAACTCACAAAGACACGTGGGTTGGAACCAAAAATGTCCATCTCTCTAATGTAAATTGCTCGTGTTTCTTGGCCCAAGCAAGTCTCTTCTGCTTATTGGTGTAGTGGTAGTGGTAGTAAGGGTTTCTTAGCAGCAATTTGACCATGAAGGCCTAATTCATGCAGTCTCCTCTGAACAGTTGATGTTGAGATGTGTCTGTTACTTGAACTCTGTGAAGCATTTATTTGGAATGCAATTTGAGGTGCTTTTAACTCTAATGAACTTATCCTCTGCAGCAGAGGTAACTCTGGGTCTTCCTTTCCTGTGGTGGTCCTCATGAGAGCCAGTTTCATCATAGCACTTGAACAAACTTTCAAAGTTTTTGAAATGTTCTTCATTAACTGACCTTCATGTCATAAAACTTATTCAGGATCGGTGTCCCCCCCACGGTACGGTTGAGCTAATGTAGGCTAATGCGATTAGCATGAGGTTGTAAACAACAAGAACATTTCCCAGGACATAGACATATCTGATATTGGCAGAAAACTTACATTCTTGTTAATATAACTGCACTGTCCAATTTACAGTAGCTATTACAGTGAAATAATACCATGCTATTGTTTGAGGAGAGTGCACAGTTTATTAACTTCTCTGCGCTACGGATCCCTTTAGCGGGATCATTTTCCTAAACAACCGCTGAATTGCAGGGCGCAAAATATTACTACAAATATTTATAATCATGCAATCACAAGTGAAATATACCAAAACACAGCTTAGTTTGTTGTTAATCCACCTATCGTGTCAGATTTTGAAAATATGCTTTGCAACGAAAGCAATCCAAGCTTTTGTGAGTGTATCAATCAATGCTAGAACAGTTAGCCCCAAATTAGCATGGTCACGAAAGTCAGAAAAGCAATAAAATTAATCGCTTACCTTTGATAATCTTCGGATGTTTGCACTCACGAGACTCCCAGTTACACAATAAATGTTCTTTTTGTTCGATAAATATTACTTTTATAACAAAAAAACGCCATTTGGGTTGCGCGTTATTTTCAGAAAACTACATCCTTGTTCCGGTCCTGAAAGGCAGAAGAAAATTCCCAAACGTATCAGATTCAAAAATATTACAAAAAATATTTATAATCATGCAATCACAAGTGAAATATACCAAAACACAGCTTAGCTTGTTGTTAATCCACCTATCGTGTCAGATTTTGAAAATATGCTTTGCAACGAAAGCAATCCAAGCTTTTGTGAGTTTATCAATCAATGCTAGAACAGTTAGCCCCAAATTAGCATGGTCACGAAAGTCAGAAAAGCAATAAAATTAATCGCTTACCTTTGATAATCTTCGGATGTTTGCACTCACGAGAGTCCCAGTCACACAATAAATGTTCTTTTTGTTCGATAAATATTACTTTTATAACAAAAAACGCCATTTGGGTTGCGCGTTATTTTCAGAAAACTACATCCTCATTCCGGTCCTGAAAGGCAGAAGAAAATTCCCAAACGTATCAGATTCAAAAATATTACTAAATATATTTATAATCATGCAATCACAAGTGAAATATACCAAAACACAGCTTAGCTTGTTGTTAATCCACCTATCGTGTCAGATTTTGAAAATATGCTTTGCAACGAAAGCAATCCAAGCTTTTGTGAGTATATCAATCAATGCTAGAACAGTTAGCCTTATATTAGCTTTGTTAGCTTGGTCACGGAAGTCAGAAAAGCAATAAAATGAATCGCTTACCTATGATAATCTTCGGATGTTTGCGCTCACGAGACTCCCAGTTACACAATACATTTTCTTTTTGTTCGATAAATATTACTTTTATAACAAAAAAACGCCATTTGGGTTGCGCGTTATGTTCAGAAAACCAAAACCTCGTTCCGTTCGACGAAAATTCCAAAAAGTATCCGTAATGTTCGTAGAAACATGTCAAATGTTTTTTATAATCAATCCTCAGGTTGTTTTTAACAAACATAATCGATAATATTTCAACCGGACCGTAACCTATTCAATAAAAGAGAAAGAAAATGGAGAGCTACCCCTCTCGCGCGCAGGAACTAATCAAAGGACACCTCACTAGTTTTGAAAGATCTCGCTCATTTTTAAAAATAAAAGCCTGAAACTATGTCTAAAGCCTGGTCACAGCCTGAGGAAGCCATTGGAAAAGGAATCTGGTTGATACCCCTTTAAATGGAAGAAAGAAGCGTTCATCCACCTCTGGCCTGCTCGCCTCCCTACCTCTGAGGAAGTACAGTTCCCGCTCAGCCCAGTCAAAACTGTTCGCTGCCCTGGCACCCCAATGGTGGAACAAACTCCCTCACGACGCCAGGTCAGCGGAGTCAATCACCACCTTCCGGAGACACCTGAAACCCCACCTCTTTAAGGAATACCTAGGATAGGATAAAGTAATCCTTCTAACCCCCCCCCCTCCCCCTTAAAAGAGTTAGATGCACTATTGTAAAGTGGTTGTTCCACTGGATATCATAAGGTGAATGCACCAACTTGTAAGTCGCTCTGGATAAGAGCGTCTGCTAAATTACTTAAATGTTAAATGTTAAATGTTAAAGAAGGGCAAGGAAACACAGATTATTTTTTAATTTTTTAAAACACTTCCGGGTTAGATTTCCTCAGGTTTTCGCCTGTCGAATCAGTTTTGTTATACTCACAGACAATATTTTGACCGTTTTGGAAACTTTGGAGTGTTTTCTATCCTAATCTGTAAATTATATGCATATTCTACGATCTGGACCTGAGAAATAGTCCGTTTACCTTGGGAACGTTTTTTTTTTTTTTATCTGACCCCTAGCGTCTTAGTTATTAACCTTTCTAGGATTGGGGTTCCGCTAGCGGAACTCCTCCCACATTCCACTGAAAAGGCAGAGCGCGAAATTCAAAAAATATTTTTGAGAAATATTTTACTTTCACACATTAACAAGTCCAATACAGCAAATGAAAGACACACATCTTGTGAATCCAGCCAACATGTCCGATTTTTAAAAATGTTTTACAGGGAAAACACAATATATATTTATGTTAGCTCACCAACAAATAGAAAAAAAGCACAGACATTTTTCACAGCACAGGTAGCATGCACAAAATCAACCAAACTAACCTAGAACAAACCAAAGAAACCAAGAAACAACTTAATCAGATGACAGTCTTATAACATGTTATACAATAAATCTATGTTTTGTTCGAAAAATGTGCATATTTCAGGTATAAATTATAGTTTACATTGCGGCTACAATCAGAAATTGCACCGAAAGCAGCCAGAATTATTACAGACACCAACGTGACATACCGAAATACTCATCATAAAACATTTCTGAAAAATACATGGTGTATAGCAAATTAAAGACAAAGATCTTGTGAATACAGCCAATATTTCAGATTTTCTAAGTGTTTTACAGCGAAAACACAATATAGCATTATATTAGCTTACTACAATAGCCTACCACACTACCGCATTCATTCATCAAGGCACGTTAGCGATAGCAATAGGCACGTTAGCGTTAGCGAATAAACCAGCAAAAGATATTAAATTTCACTAACCTTCATAAACCTTCCTCAGATGACAGTGCTGTAACATCAGGTTATACATACACTTATGTTTTGTTCGAAAATGTGCATATTTAGAGCTGAAATCCGTGGTTATACAACGTAGCATAACGTAGCATAACGTGCTAACGTAGCATCTTTTTCCCAGAATGTGCAGATATTTCTATTAGACTCTCACCTATTCTGACCAAATAGCTATTCATAAACATTACAAAAAAATACATGTTGTATAGGAAACGATAGATCCATTAGTTCTTAATGCAATCGCAGTGTTAGAATTCTAAAAATATCTTCATTACGACATAAGACTTAGTTATGGTAAGGGAATAACCAAAACCTGAGCGCAAAGCTACTAGTACACAGTTCGACAGATATATGAAATAGCATCACAAAATGGTTCCTACTTTTGCTGATCTTCTATCAGAATGTTGTACAATGGGTCCTTTGTCCAGAACCGTCGTTGTTTTGGATTCAGAACGTTCTTTTTCCCTCTTGAATTAGCAAGCACACTGGCCATGCAGCGCTAAGCTCTCCAACGTCAACAAAGTCGAACAACGCAACACGCCGAACGTCCCGAATAAAGTTCAATAATCTAATGAAACTATATTGAAAAAACATACTTTAGGATGATATTGTAACATGTATCAAATAAATTCAAAGCCGGAGCTCATATTCGCCCATAACGACAGGTTTCCAGTAGGCTATAACAGGTCCCCCCACGCGCCTTGCAGACAACAGAAAATGGGGGACACGTTGTTCCAAGAGGGCTCATTCAACGTCAGACAGAGATAATCAACTCCTTTTTCCTCTTACTTCCTCTTGACATCCAGGGGAAGGTGTATGACGTGCACGTATAGTCATACGTATCATGCCCATTTATAGGCAGCGACTTGAACACAGCATCGATTTCAGACTTTCCACTTCCTGGTCACAAAGTGTGCTGCCAAATGAGTTGTGTTTGACCCACAGACAAAATTCAAACGGTTTTAGAAACTAGAGATTGTTTTCTATCCAATAGTAATAATAATATGCATATTGTACGAGCAAGAATTGAGTACGAGGGCGTTTAAATTGGGAACGATTTTCCCCAAAAGTGAAAACAGCACCCCCTATCCTCAACAGGTTTTAATAAACTAATTTGGCACATTTGGGCAGTCTTGATACAACATTTTGAACAGAAATGCAATGGTTTATTGGATCAGTTGTAAACTTTGCACATACATTGCTGCCATCTAGTGGCCACAATCTGAATTGCACCTGGGCTGGAATAATACATTGTGGCCTTTCTCTTGTATTTCAAAGATGATGGTACAAAAAAAGAGAACAAAAGTTTTTTTTTCTTTGTATTATCTTTTACCAGATCTAATGTGTTATATTCTCCTTCATTCCTTTCACATTTCCACAAAGTTCAAAGTGTTTCCTTTCAAATGGTACCAAGAAAATGCATATCGTTGCTTCAGGGCCGGAGCTACAGGCAGTTAGATTTGGGTATGTTATTTTAGGCGATTTTTTTTTTTAAAAGGTCAGATCCAACTTCTCTGGGATATGTGTGATGGTAGCATCCCACTTGGCCAAAAGCCAGAAAAAATGTAGCGCGCCAAATTCAAATATATTACTATAAAAATCAATCTTTCATGAAATCACACATGAAAGATACCAAATTAAAGCTACACCTGTTGTGAATCCAGCCAACATGTCTGATTTCAAAAAGGATTTACGGGGAAAGCATAAGATGCTATTATCTGATGATAGCACAACAGTAAACAAAGAGAGTGTAGCATATTTCAACCCTGCAGGCGCAACACAAAACGCAGAAATAAAATATAAATCATGCCTTACCTTTGACGAGCTTCTTTTGTTGGCACTCCAATATGTCCCATAAACATCACAAATGGTCCTTTTGTTCGATTAATTCAGTCCATATATATCCAAAATGTCCATTTATTTGGCGCGTTTGATCCAGAAAAAAACAGCTTCCAATTTGCGCAACGTCACTACAAAATATATCAAAAGTTAACGGTAAACTTTGCCAAAACATTCCAAACTACTTTTGTAATACAACTTTAGGTATTTTTAAACGTTAATAATCGATCAAATTGAAGACGGGTCTATCTGTTTTCAATACAGGAGGACAACAAACTAACGCTACTTTTCTAGTCTTGCGCAACTCTCAAACAGTAGACATAACGTTACTCTGATTCAAGATGGCCGTACTTCTTCATTGCACAAAGGAATAACCTCATCCAATTTCCAAAGACTGGTGACATCCAGTGGAAGCGGTAGGAACTGCAAACAAGTCCATTAGAAATCTAGTATCCCAATGAAAGCTCATTGAACAGACAGTGACCTCAAAACAAAAAAAAATCTGAATGGTTAGTCCTCGGGGTTTTGCCTGCTACATAAGTTCTGTTATACTCACAGACATGATTCAAACAATTTTAGAAACTTCTGAGTGTTTTCTATCCAAATCTACTAATAATATGCATATCTTATATTCTGGGGATGAGTAGAAGGAAGTTGAAATTGGGCACGCTATTTATCCAAAAGTGAAAATGCTGCCCCCTATCCCGAAGAAGTTTTAAGAGGTTTTAATGGAATGTCGTTTCTCTTTGCTTATTTGAGCTGTTCTTGCCATAATATGGACATGGTCTTTTACCAAATTGGGCTATCTCCTGTATACCACCCCTACCTTGTCACAACTGATTGGCTCAAATGCATTAAGAACGAAATACATTTCTCAAATGAACTTTTCGCAAAATTTAGCAAAGTGTGGCTACTTTGAAAAATATAGATTTATATATAAAAACATATATTTTGATTTGTTTAACACTTTTGTGGTTACTACATGATTCCATGTGTGTTATTTAATAGTTTTGATGTCTTCACTATTATTCTACAATGTAGAAAATAGTACAAACAAAGAAAACCCTTGAATGAGTAGGTTGGTCCAAACTTTTGACTGGTACTGTATGTAGCTTTATTTAAGAAACACGGTTCATGAAATGAATAAGTTGCTAGTAACAGACGACATTCATGACATTTATCTCTGAAACTCACTTAGACAATACCTTTGATGATACAGTGGTAGCAATGCAAGGTTATAACATGTATACAAAAGACTGAAATGCCACAGCTGGAAGTGTGGCTGTTGATATTAAGAACCACATTCCTGCAAAGATTAGAGAGGATCTCATGTTAAATACTGTTGAAGTAATGAGGCTACAGGTTCATCTGCCTCACCTAAAGCCCATTCTTGTGGGAAGCTGCTATAGACCACCAAGTGCTAACAGTCAGTATCTGGATAACGTGTGAAATGCTTGATAATGTGTGATATTAAGAGTTATATTTTCTGGGTGATTTAAATATTGATTTGCCTTCATCAAGCTGCCCACTCAAGGAAAGTGTAAAACCATAAACATTGCCTGTAGTTACAAACAGCACAGGAATGAAATCATCAACATGTATTGATCACATCTTTACTAATGCTGCAGAAATGTGCTTGAAAGCAGTATCTAGATCCATTGGATGTAGTGATCACAATATAGTAGCCATGTCTAGGAAAGCGGTCATACAAGAGGTCATTCAATAAGTTTTGTAGTGATTCTAATGTTGTTGATGTGAATAATATTTGTTGGTCCGTGGTGTGTAATGAGGAGCAAACAGACATTGCACTTGACACATTTATGAAACTGTTTATCCCAGTTACTAATAAGCATGGACCCACAAAAAAATGACTGTAAAAACTGTTAAATCCCTGTGGATTGATGAGGAATTGAAAAATTGTATGGTTGAGAGGGATGATGCAAAGGGGATGGCAAATAGTTCTGGCTGCATAACCGATTGGCAAACGTACTGCAAATTGAGAAATCATGTGACGAAACTGAATAAAATGAAGAAACTACACTGTGAAACAAAAAATAATTACATAAAGAATGATAGTAAAAAGATTTGGAGCACCTTCAATTACATTTTGGGGAAAAAGGCAAACTCGGCTACATCATTCATTGAATCAGATGGCTCATTCATCAAAACTGACTGATATTGCCAACTACTTTAATTATTTTTTAATTGGCACGATTAGCAAACTTAGGCATGACATGCCAGTAACAAATCCTGACACTACACACCCAAGTATATCTGACCAAATTATGAAAGACAAGAATTGTAATTTTGAATTCCGTAAAGTGAGTGTGGAAGAGGTGAAAGAATCATTGTTGTCTATCAACAGTGACAAGCCACCGGGGTCTGACAACTTGGATGGAAAATTACTGAGGATAATAGCGGATGATATTGCCACTCCTATTTGCCATATCTTCAATTTAAGCCTACTAGAAAGTAGTAGGCCTGGAGGGAAGGAAAAGTAATTCCGCTAACTAAGAATAGTAAAGCCCCCTTTACTGTCTAAAATAACCAACCAATCAGCCTGTTTCCAACCCTAAGTAAAGCTTTGGAAAAAATTGTGTTCGACCAGATACAATGCTATTTTACAGTAAACAAATTGACAACAGACTTTCATCATGCTTATAGGGAAGAACATTCAACAAGCACAGCACTTACACAAATGATGATTGTCTGAGAGAAATTGATAAAAATATTGTTGAGGCTGTTTTGTTAGACTTCAGTACGGCTAATAACATCGATCACAATCTGCTGCTGGAAAAATGTATGTGTTATGGCTTTACACCCCCTGATATATCATGGAAAAAGAGTTACTTGTCTAACAGAACACAGAGGGTGTTCTTTAATGGAAGTATCTCCAACATAATCCAGGTAGAATCAGGAATTCCCCAGGGCAGCTGTCTAGGCCCCTTACTTTTTCAATATTTACTAACGACATGAGTAAAACCAGTGTGTCTATCTATGTATGCAGATGACTCAACACTATACACATCAGCTACTACAGCGACTGAAATTACTGCAACACTTAACAAAGAGCTGCAGTTAGTTTCAAAATGTGTGGCAAGGAATAATTTAGTCCTAAATATAAAAAAAAACTAAAAGCCTTGTATTTGGGACAAATCATTCACTAAACCCTAAACCTCAACAAAATTGTGTAATACATAATGTGGAAATTGAGCAAGTTGAGGTGACTAAACTGCTTGGAGTGAGCCTGGATTGTAAACTGTCATGGACAAAACATATTGATACTAGTAGCTAATATGGGGAAAAGTCTGTCCATAATGAAGCGCTGCTCTACCTTCTTCTTTTTTTGTACTTTTTGTTGTTGTTGTACTTTTTCTCCCCAATTTCATGATGTCCAATTGGTAGATACAGTTTTGTCCCATCGCTGCCACTCCTGTACGGACTCAGGAGAGGCGAAGGAAGAGAGCCATGCGTACACCAAAACACAACACGCCAAGCCACACTGCTTCTTGACACACTGCTCGCTTAACCCAGAAGCCAGACACACCAATGTGTCGGAGGAAACACCGTACACCTGGCGACCGTGTCAGCGTGCATGTGCCCGTCCCGCCACAGGAGTCGCTATAGTGTGATGGGACAAGGACATCTCGGTCGGCCGGCCAAATGCTTCCCTAACCCGAACGACGCAAGGCCACCACTGCACCACTCGGGAGGCCTGCTCTACCTTCTTAACCTCTCTTGGGTACGTGAGACGTTAGCGTCCCACCTCTTCAACAGCCAGTGAAACTGCTGGGCGCCAAATTCATACAGAAACAGAAATACTCATTATAAAAATTCAGAAAACAAAACATATTTTACATAGGTTTAAAGATTAACTTCTTGTGAATCCAACCACGGTGTCAGATTTTTAAAATGCTTTCCGGCGAAAGCATACCTTACGATTATTTGAGAACATAGCCCAGCAGACAAATCATTACAAACAGTAACCAGCCAAGTAGAACAGTTACACAAGTCAGAAATAGAGATAAATGAATCCCTTACCTTTGATGATCTTCATATGGTTGCACTCAGCAGACATTCATTTACTCAATAAATGTTCCTTTTGTTCGATAAAGTCTCTTTATATCCAAAAACCTCAGTTTTGTTTGCGCATTTTCTTCAGTAATCTACAGGCTCAAATGCAGTCAAAACAGGCAGACAATCAAAATTGTATCCATAAGGTTCATAGAAACATGTCAAACGATGTTTATATTCAATCTTCAGATTGTTTTTAGCCTAAATAATCTATAATATTTCAACCGGACAATAACGTCGTCAATTTAAAAGGTAAACAAGAAAGGCACTCTCGGTCTCGCGCATGAAAAAGCTCTGTGGCACTTTAGGGTCCACTCATTCAGACTGCTCTTACTTCCTAATTTTTCAGAATACAAGCCTGAAACAATTTCTAAAGACTGTTGACATCTAGTGGAAGGCATAGAAACTGCAATTTGAGTCCTAAGTCAATGGATACTGTAATGGCATTGAATAGAAAACTACAAAACAAACAAAAAAACTACTTCCTGAATGGATTTTTCTCAGATTTTCGCCTGCCAAATCAGTTCTGTTATACTCACAGACACTATTTTAACAGTTTTGGAAACTTTAGAGTGTTAACTATCAAAATCAACCAGTTATATGCATATCATATCTTCTGGGCCCGAGAAGCAGGCAGTTTAATTTGGCATGCATTTCATCCAAAATTCCAAATGCTGCCCCCTACCCTAGAGAAGTTTGAACAACACTATCAACAAGGCAGGTCCTACAGGCTCTAGTTTTGTCGCACCTGGACTACTGGTCAGTCGTGTGGTCATGTCCCACAAAGAGGGACTTAAGAAACTTGCAATTAGCTCAGAACAGGGAAGCACGGCTGGCCCTTGGATGTACACAGAGAGCAAACATTAATCATATTTATGTCAAATCTCTCCTGGCTCAAAGTGGAAAAGTCACTGCTTGTATTTGTGAGAGGTATTGACATGTTGAAAGCAGCGAGCTGTCTTTTTAAACAACGAGTACACAGCTCAGACACCCATGCATACCCCACAAGACATGCCACCAGAGGTCTCTTCATAGTCCCCAAGTCCAGAACAAACTATGGGAGCCCAGTACTACAGAGAACTCTAATCCACATCAGGTAATTGATGCAAGCAGTAGAATCATATTTTAAAAACTGATAAAAAAACGTATGGAACAGCGGGGACTGTGAAGCAACACAAACATACAGTTGGAGTCGGAAGTTTACATACACTTACTTAGGTTGGAGTCATAAAAACTTGTTTTTCAACCACAAATTTCTTGTTAACAAACTATAGTTTTTGCAAGTCGGTTAGGACATCTACTTTGTGCATGACACAAGTCATTTTCCAATAATTGTTTACAGACAGGTTATGTCACTTATAATTCACAGTATCACAATTCCAGTGGGTCAGAAGTTTACATACACTAAGTTGACTGTGCCTTTAAATAGCTTGGAAAATTCCAGAAAATTATGTCATGGCTTTCGAAGCAAGTGATTGGCTAATTGACATCATTTGAGTCAATTGGAGGTGTACCTGTGGATGTATTTCAAGGCCTACCTTCAAACTCAGTGCCTCTTTGCTTGACATCATGGGAAAATCAAAAGAAGTCAGCCAAGACCTCAGAAAACAATTGTAGACCTCCACAAGTGTTGTTCATCCTTGGGAGCAATTTCCAAACGCCTGAAGGTACCACATTCATCTGTACAAACAATAAAACAAAAGTATAAACACCATGGGACCATGCAGCCGTCATACCGCTCAGGAAGGAGACGCGTTCTGTCTCCTAGAGATGAACGTACTTAGGTGCGAAAAATGCAAATCAATCCCAGAACAACAGCAAAGGACCTTGTGAAGATGCTGGAGGAAACAGGTACAAAAGTATCTACAGTGGGGAGAACAAGTATTTGATACACTGCCGATTTTGCAGGTTTTCCTACTTACAAAGCATGTAGAGGTCTGTCATTTTTATCATAGGTACACTTCAACTGTGAGAGACGGAATCTAAAACAAAAATCCAGAAAATAACATTGTATGATTTTATAATAATTAATTTGCATTTTATTGCATGACATAAGTATTTGATCACCTACCAACCAGTAAGAATTCCGGCTCTCACAGACCTGTTAGTTTTTCTTTAAGAAGCCCTCCTGTTCTCCACTCATTACCTGTGTTAACTGCACCTGTTTGAACTCGTTACCTGTATAAAAGACACCTGTCCACACACTCAATCAAACAGACTCCAACATCTCCGCAATGGCCAAGACCAGAGAGCTGTGTAAGGACATCAGGGATAAAATTGTAGACCTGCACAAGGCTGGGATGGGCTACAGGACAATAGGCAAGCAGCTTGGTGAGAAGTCAACAACTGTTGGCGCAATTATTAGAAAATGGAAGAAGTTCAAGATGACGGTCAATCACCCTCGGTCTGGGGCTCCATGCAAGATCTCACCTCGTGGGGCATCAATGATCATGAGGAAGGTGAGGGATCAGCCCAGAACTACACGGCAGGACCTGGTCAATGACCTGAAGAGAGCTGGGACCACAGTCTCAAAGAAAACCATTAGTAACACACTACGCCGTCATGGATTAAAATCCTGCAGTGCACGCAAGGTCCCCCTGCTCAAGCCAGCGCATGTCTAGGCCCGTCTGAAGTTTGCCAATGACCATCTGGATGATCCAAAGGAGGAATGGGAGAAGGTCATGTGGTCTGATGAGACAAAAATTGAGCTTTTTGGTCTAAACTCCACTCACCGTGTTTGGAGGAAGAAGAAGGATGAGTACAACCCCAAGAACACCATCCCAACCGTGAAGCATGGAGGTGGAAACATAATTCTTTGGGGATGCTTTTCTGCAAAGGGGACAGGACGACTGCACCGTATTGAGGGGAGGATGGATGGGGCCATGTATCGCGAGATCTTGGCCAACAACCTCCTTCCCTCAGTAAGAGCATTGAAGATGGGTCGTGGCTGGGTCTTCCAGCATGACAACAACCCAAAACACACAGCCAGGGCAACTAAGGAGTGGCTCCGTAAGAAGCATCTCAAGGTCCTGGAGTGGCCTAGCCAGTCTCCAGACCTGAACCCAATAGAAAATCTTTGGAGGGAGCTGAAAGTCCGTATTGCCCAGCGACAGCCCCGAAACCTGAAGGATCTGGAGAAGGTCTGTATGGAGGAGTGGGCCAAAATCCCTGCTGCAGTGTGTGCAAACCTGGTCAAGAACTACAGGAAACGTATGATCTCTGTAATTGCAAACAAAGGTTTCTGTACCAAATATTAAGTTCTGCTTCTCTGATGTATCAAATACTTATGTCATGCAATAAAATGCAAATGAATTACTTAAAAATCATACAATGTGATTTTCTGGATTTTTGTTTTAGATTCTGTCTCTCACAGTTGAAGTGTACCTATGATACAAATTACAGACCTCTACATGCTTTGTAAGTAGGAAAACCTGCAAAATCGGCAGTGTATCAAATACTTGTTCTCCCCACTGTATATCCACAGTAAAATTAGTCCTATATTTACATAACCTGAAAGGCCACTCAGCAAGGAAGAAACCACTGCTTCAAAACTGCCATAAAAAAAACAGACTACAGTTTGCAACTGCACATGGGGACAAAG
Organism: Salvelinus alpinus; assembly: GCF_045679555.1. Taxonomy (NCBI): domain Eukaryota; kingdom Metazoa; phylum Chordata; class Actinopteri; order Salmoniformes; family Salmonidae; genus Salvelinus; species Salvelinus alpinus. The sequence goes on along the minus strand of NC_092087.1, from coordinate 23,295,734 downwards.
ATCGTACTTTTTGGAGAAATAGCCTCTGGTCTGATGAAACAAAAATAGAACTGTTAATCGTTATGTTTGGAGGGAAAAAGGGGCATGCTTGCAAGCCGAAGAACACCATCCCAACCGTGAAGCACAGGTGTGGCAGCATCATGTTGTGGGGGTGCCTTGCTGCAGGAGGGACTGATGCACTTCACAAAATAGATGGCATCATGAGGTAGGAAAATTATGTGGATATATTGAAGCAACATCTCAAGACCAGTCAGGAAGTTAAAGATTGGTTGCAAATGGACAATGACCCCAAGCATACCTCCAAAGTTGTGGAAAAATGGCTTAAGGTCAACAAAGTTAAGGTATTGGAGTGGCCATCACAAAGCCTTGATCTCAATCCTATAGAACATTTGTGGGCAGAACTGAAAAAGCGTGTGTGAGCAAGGAGACCTACAAACCTGACTCAGTTACACCAGCTCTGTCAGGAGGAATGGGCCAAAATTTGCCCAACTTATTGTGGGAAGCTTGTGGAAGGCTACCTGAAACGTTTGACCCAAGTTAAACAATTTAAAGGCAGTGCTACCAAATACTAAATTTAGTGTATGTAAACGTCTGACCCACTGGGGATGTGATGAAAGAAATAAAAGCTGAAATAAATAATTCTCTCTGCTATTATTCTGACATTTCACATTCTTAAAATAAAGTGGTGATCCTAACTGACCTAAGACAGGGAATTTTTACTACGATTAAATGTCAGGAATTGTGAAAAACTGAGTTTAAATTTATTTGGCTAAGGTGTATGTAAAATTCCGACTTCAACTGTAGGCGCAGACACATGCATACACACACATGACAACATACGCACTATACACACATGTACACATGGATTTTGTGTTGTAGATATGTGGTAGTGGAGTAGGGGCCTGAGGGCACACACTTTACTTTGTGTGTTGTGAAATTTGTTCTGAATGTATTGTAATGTGTTTTAAATTGTCTTAATTTTGCCGGAACCCAGGAAGAGTAGCTGCTGCCTTGGCAGAAGCTAATGGGGAGCCATAATAAATACAAATACAAACATCTCTTACAGAGTTAGTTTTCCTTTATAAGTCTTGCATTGTTTGTTTTGTTTCGGTATGTTGCATTGAAAGTGACTAATTTTGTGTTGATTCGATCACAATTTCAACAGTAAAGGGAAACATTGAATTTAATTGAACTTATTTTAAGTAACAGACATATAAAACAAAATGTACATTGTGGAACCAGAATATATCAATTGAAAATATTATTAAAAAGCTTGTTTCCAAAGTGATCCTCGATGGTAAAAACAATAACATATATTGATTAAAAGGCAAGACAAAATTACAAACAACCATAAATATATTAATTTATATTGACATCATAAAAAGTGACACTATTCACTACACCTTTCCCTAACCTTAAAAATCAACAATATTAATTTCACATTAAAACAATCTATTCATTGCACATCATATCTATCATTCAAATAAATACACCTGACCAGCAGTAGGGGACACAAGGTGCAGTGGAGGGGTTTCTCTTACTTAGACAACCTTGTCCAAATTAAAACCTTCACCTGCTTTTGAAAGCTATTTAAAAAAATGATTTGCTTGATCCCCAGGGGGAGGCTATTCCATAGACAAATGCTTGATAGTGTTAACTAACGGGAAAAACTCTAGAAAGTTGAGTGAAGTTCAATCTTGTGCTTCTCTGTGCGAGCTGATATTTATTCTGCGTGACGCACGCAGCTTAGAGGGAATATTGGGGCCAAGTGTTCGGTTTGAGATTCAGCCTCATGGAGAGCTCACCTTCAGTCCACACTGGACCCCACCAAAAATGTATTCATCAAGCATAAAATTAATCGCCATTCAAATTCGCTTCAGTTAGTTGACAATTCTATCCATGCCTAAAACGTTTCAGTAATCAAGTTATATATTTTTTTCCTATAAGAATTTGTCTGTTTCATGCTGGGAGAAAGTGTAAGAGAAAACAATTAATAATTTATTCAACTTATATAATGCTATTCAAAGAATCTCAAAAAACTTCAAGGCACACACAAAAAAAGACAAGTAATTTAGAAAAACAACACCACAATGATGCTACGGCAATCACGTGGCTCAAGAAAGCACACCACATTTCAATAATAATTAAAGAGCAGCCTTGTAACTTTGTCATCCCTACGATCCTCATCACTGCAGAACTCTGGTGCCTTGCTTTTGGCTTCTCTCGATCCTCAACCTCCGGACACTGGTTGGCATTCAAACCAAAACAGCTAGCCAGCTAATGTTAGTTAGTTAGCCAAACAAATTACTTGCTAGCTTCAGTCTTAACGCTGTGGTGGATTCTGATTATATTAATTAGCTATATTAATTGTTCATTCTTAAAACAAAAATATTGTAGGTCAATGTTTTTTAACAAATTGTACAGGGTCTCTCTGCTTAGACTGCTGCTAGTGCGCAATTGTCTACTCCCTCATGGGTTTTAAGAGATCAGGCCTTTTATCAAGCTGTGATGTGTTTCTGATCTATTCTCACTTGACTCAAGGTAACCTCTATCACTCGTGTGAATGCAGACCCTTAGGTAAGATGCCGTTGTTGCTTGATCTGAAGAAAAAAACTCAGCCAATGCTTTCCTGAAAATACACTACTGTTAAACCAGCAAACAGGTTAAAAAACAAGCTATTATTTCCCTGTGGAATAGGCAGACTCCCCAAAGAATAAAACTTTGACGAACATTTGGGAAATACAATTATAAATAGCATGAGTTTGGAAACACCTGGATTCCACTTTCTTCATGCTTGGTAATGCTGTGTAAATGTGTATTGCTTCAGAAGATTGGAAGTGACCATGGCTCCACCAGGCATTGATTAGGTGCCAGTCATAGCTAACAGCACTGATGGGAGCTTTATTACTCCACTTAATGAACAATGTTTTATTAATGACTTTTAATAAGATTACCTTTATCTCGAAAGCCATCAATCTTTGCCCTCTACACTGACTTAGTGTGATCAGTCTTACACTGTGAATAGATTTTTCTCTCTCCGAAACATGGCCATGCATGCTAGATTTGCATGTGGTCCGTGCTTCTACACCTGCATTACTAGCTGTTTGGGGTTTTAGGCTGGGTGTCTGTACAGCACTTCGAGATATTAGCTGATGTACGAAGGGCTATATAAAATAAAATTGATTGATTGATTGATTGATTGGTCTGAACCTGTTTGCTCACCAGAAGCTTCCATTTGATCTACAGATTGTCTGATTCTGCCTGAATATCTGGTCCACCAAAAGCCAATTGTTTTGTGTTTGTTTAGGATACCATACACAGTACATTGTATATTGAGTAATGTGTATGAGATGAGAAGATCTCCATGGACTGTCCCTTGTGAAATAGTCAAACAAGGATCGTGATGTCAAAATACATATGTTTGATTTGTCTTGAATCCTAAAGATATAGAGCTTATATGTTTTGAGTTAGCTCTGAATAATATAGCCTTTGGTGAGTTTCTCTTGATGTAACAGGTTAGAAATCCCCATCCAGGCATTCCTAACCACCTCAGAGCCCATGTCGTTGGCCATTACCACTCTGGGCTAGAGTATGTGTGTAGCTGTTATCCTGAGCTTTCCGTCTGAATCCATTTGAACCATGTTACTGTAGCACAGGGGGTGGGGGGGATGTGGAGTATGATACAGAGGTAAAACCATTTGAAACAATGACAGCCCCCTCTCCCTCTTCATCAATCAGAGTCCTGACACGGGTTGGAGATAGATCTCTCTTTCGCATGGGGCTGACACTAGCAGAGCTCAGGCCAAACTTGTTTAACAAGCGACATCCCGCTACCAATAAAAAACACATTCCCCCCCTAAGACAGCTCACAGGGCAGCGCTGGTGGTATATATTAGCCATAACTTATTTTTAAAGGCTGGATTTATATGCCCCGGAGTGGGGATATATGACAACCCTGTTGGCATTAATTACTCCAAAACAATATGATAGATCTGATTATTAATTCTGGGACATGAGCACACTTACAGCAGAGACTACTTGTAAAGGTTGGATTTATCATGTTGACATTTGGCTAGATGATGCTCTATTTCTCGTTCTCAATGCAGTTGTTCAGGGCTCTGTCCTTCAGAGGTTTTTCCCTTGGAAGAGACCAAATACAAAAATGCCCTTTTCTTCTGTCTTTCCCCTCTTTTTCAATGAGAGAAAGGATTGTGTTACTAAGAGATTACAGCCTTGCTCACAAATTTACACACACGCACACACTGCCTGTCAGTGATCGTGAGACACAGTGTGCAGTCTCTGCTCGTGGAAAATGCATAATGTAGCATGCAAATGAAAGGTCAGGCCCATCAGCATCCATCTCTAATTCAAACAGCAGATTCTCTACCCACGTGAAACCAGCCAGAGTTGGGAGGGAAGAAAGGCACTAACACATTCATGTGGCACATTTTTCAGCTATAAGTGGTATAAGTGGTATATTTTCAAAACTCTACAAAACTTATAACACTTGTAATGCCACTATCTTATGTTCAGAACCTTTGATTCTGCATTAATTTGGCTTTCACACATCTTTCACCTCTGAGTCATTCATTCAAAATCAAAGTGTTCCGTGAAATACCATGAATACATTTATTTTACTCACCAATAAATCAGATAATGATAGTTAAAATGACTAAATGCTAAGCCTATCATAGAATGCAATTGCAAAAAATACAAGCTACACATTTCAAAACGGTTATTTTTGAAGCGCTGAATAGAAAGAATAGTAGATGGTAAATATAATTTCCATACAGTATTTGACTATACAGTGGTTCCTCCTTTAAAAGTTGCGAGCTTGCACCGCAGGACTTACCCAGCGTTTGGGTCCCAAGGATTATATATGAACAATCATATTGAGTGGTTCCAATGACGAATTTTGACGCGAGCCACAATTGCCTTGTGGCATTCTTCAACAAAGATGGCTGACAAAACATTATGGTGGAACCAGATGTAAGTGGTTATAACGTCATAACGAATCAAGCAAAAAAAGTATAATTGCGAGGAATATGTTAGTTAATGTAGAGACAAATGTTTGTGCATATTTTTTTGTCATAAAGATAACTTACGATTTAGCATGTTATCTGACTAGCTAACATTAGCCAGCTAGCTAGTATTAGGAGAATGAATTTGTAATTCGTGTTTTTTAATGTTTTAGGGTGTAACGGTTGTCGTCGGTGGAAGGAGAGGACCAAAGCGCAGCGTGGTTAGTGTTAATCTTATTTAATAAATACAAAACTGAACACTTCAAATACAAAACAACAAAGTGAAAACCGAAACAGTTCTGTCTGGTGCAGACACACAAAGACTGAAAATATCCACCCACAAAACCCAACAGAAAACAGGCTACCTAAATATGGTTCCCAATCAGGGACAACGATTGACAGCTGCCTCTGATTGAGAACCATATCAGGCCAAACACAGAAATAGAAAATCATAGAAAAACTAACATAGACAACCCACCCAACTCACGCCCTGACCATACTAAAACAAAAGACTAAACAAAGGAACTAAGGTCAGAACGTGACAGTACCCCCCCCCCAAGTTGCGGACTCCGGCCGCAAAACCTGAACCTATAGGGGAGGGTCTGGTTGGGCATCTGTCCACGGTGGCGGCTCTGGCGCTGGACGTGGACCCCACTCCACCATAGTCTTAGTCCGCTTCTGTGGCCTCCTAGGAACGGCGACCCTCGCCGCCGACCTAGGACTGGCAACCCTACTAAAGGGCCCCACTGGACTGAGGGGCGCCTCCGGACTGAGGGGCAGCTCCGGACTGAGGGGCGCCTCCGGACTGAGGGGCAGCTCCGGACTGAGGGGCAGCTCCGGACTGAGGGGCAGCTCAGGACTGAGGGGTAGCTCCGGACTGAGGGGTTGCTCCGGACTGAGGGGTAGCTCCGGACTGAGGGGCAGCTCAGGCGGCGCTGGACAGACGGGCAGCTCAGGTGGCGCTGGACAGACGGGCAGCTCAGGCGGCGCTGGACAGACGGGCAGCTCAGGCGGCGCTGGACAGACGTGCAGCTCAGGCGGCGCTGGACAGACGGGCAGCTCAAGCGGCGCTGGACAGACGGGCTGACAGGCAGCTCAGTCCCTCAGTCTTGGCTGATTTCTTTTGATTTTCCCATGATGTCAAGCAAAAAGGCACTGAGTTTGAAGGTAGGCCTCGAAATACATCCACAGTTACACCTCCAATTGACTCAAATTATGACAATTACCCAATCAGAAGCTTCTAAAGCCATGACATAATTTTCTGGAATTTTCCAAGTTGTTTAAAGGCACAGTCAACTTAGTGTATGTAAACTTCTGACCCACTGGAATTGTGATACAGTGAATTATACATCTTCTTAGGGCTAGGCGTCCCGCTAGTGGGACAACTTCCGGTGAAAATGGAAGGCACGCAATTCAAATAAATAATCATACAAATTATGGATATTAAACATTTAGGTACATACAAGTGTCTTATATCGGTTGAAAGCTTAAATTATTGTTAATCTAACTGCACTGTCCGATTTACAGTAGCCATGACAGTGAAAGCATGCAATGCTATTGCTTGAGGACGGCGCCCCGTATGAAAATATTTTCCCACCGGCACAGGTTTCATAAATTCACAAATAGCGATGATATATTCACTTACCTTTTCAAAATCTTCCTCTGATTTGTCATCCAAAGGGTCCCAGCTATAACATGTAGAGTCGTTTTGTTAGATAAAATTCTTCTTTATATTCCAAAAAGTCAGTTTAGTTGGCGCCATCGATTTGAGTAATCTACTCGTTCTACATGTAGAGAAAGGAATCCGAAAATCTACCGCTAAACTTTGTTAAAACAAGTCAAAATACATTTCTATTGACTCCTCAGATACCCTAAAATGTAATAAAACTATAATATTTCATACGGAAAGAAGTATGTTCAATAGGAAACTGATATTAGCAGGTGCGTCTTGTCTTCATCGCATGCGCATACACAAATTTCCAATAGTGTGTCCGAGTCCTAAAACTCATATTTCTTACTTGTTTTGGAAGAAACAAGCCTGAACCCTTGAACATAGAGTGTTGACACCCTGTGGAAGCCATAGGAATTGGATACTGGGAGCTAGATTTAATTATGTTCCTATACTTTCCATTGTAAGAGCATGGGCTCTCAAAACTAAACGGTTGGTTTTTCTTTGGATTTTCTCCTGCCATATCTATTGTCTCCTACATTATTTTAACATTTCTACAAACGTCAAAGTGTTTTCTTTCCAATGGCACCAATTATATGCATATTCTGGCTTCAGGGCCTGAGCAACAGGCAGTTTACTTTGGGTACGTCAGTTATGCGGAAATTGAGAAAAAAGGACCCTATCCCTAACAAGGTGAAATAATCTGTCTGTAAACAATTGTTGGAAAAATGACTTGTGTCATGCACAAAGTAGATGTCCTAACAGACTTGCCAAAACTATAGTTTGTGAACAAGAAATGTGTGGAGTGGTTGAAAAATGACTTTTAATGACTCCAACCTAAGTGTATGTAAACTTCCGACTTCAACAGTGTTTACCACTCCTGCGACATCAATGATTACACATTGTAACTATGCAATAGACTAGAAACATGATTGATTTGTAATTCATATATACAGAAAAGAACGATGCATATCTATCTCCCTTCATCTACATTAATCTGAGGACACAGGATAGTATTTAAATGAGATACTTAATTTTTTTGGAGGCGTGGCCATGCACGCCTCCAACTCAATCATCAAGTTTGCGGACGACACTACAGTGGTAGGCTTGATTACCAACAACGACGAGACGGCCTACAGGGAGGAGGTGAGGGCCCTCGGAGTGTGGTGTCGTGTCAGGAAAATAACCTCACACTCAACGTCAACAAAACAAAGGAGATGATTGTGGACTTCAGGAAACAGCAGAGGGAGCACCCCCCTATCCACATCGACGGGACAGTAGTGGAGAAGGTGGAAAGTTTTAAGTTCCTCGGTGTACACATCACGGACAAACTGAATTGGTCCACCCACACCGACAGCGTTGTGAAGAAGGCGCAGCAGCGCCTCTTCAACCTCAGGAGGCTGAAGAAATTCGGCTTGTCACCAAAAGCACTCACAAACTTCTACAGATGCACAATCGAGAGCATTCTGTCGGGCTGTATCACCGCCTGGTAAGGCAACTGCTCCGCCCACAACCGTAAGGCTCTCCAGAGGGTAGTGAGGTCTGCACAACGCATCACCGGGGGCAAACTACCTGCCCTCCAGGACACCTACACCACCCCATGTCAAAGGAAGGCCATAAAGATCATCAAGGACAACAACCACCCGAGCCACTGCCTGTTCACCCCGCTATCATCCAGAAGGCGAGGTCAGTACAGGTGCATCAAAGCAGGGACCGAGAGACTGAAAAACAGCTTCTATCTCAAGGCCATCAGACTGTTAAACAGCCACCACTAACATTTAGTGGCCGCTGCCAACATACTGACTCAACTCCAGCCACTTTAATAATGGGAATTCATGGAAATTATGTAAAAATGTATCACTAGCCACTTTAAACAATGCCACTTAATATAATGTTTACATACCCTACATTACTCATCTCATATGTATATGTATATACTGTACTGTATATCATCCACTGCATCTTGCCATCTTTATGTAATACATGTATCACTAGCCACTTTAAACTATGCCACTTTATGTTTACATACCCTACATTACTCATCTCATATGTATAGACTGTACACTATACCATCTACTGCATCTTGCCTATGCCGTTCTGTACCATCACTCATTCATATATCTTTATGTACATATTCTTTATCCCTTTACACTTGTGTGTATAAGGTAGTAGTTGTGGAATTGTTAGGTTAGATTACTTGTTGGTTATTACTGCATTGTCGGAACTAGAAGCACAAGCATTTTGCTACACTTGCATTAACATCTGCTAACCATGTGTATGTGACAAATAACATTTGATTTGATTTGATTTAATTTCAACCAGTGGAGAATGTGAAACGCTTTATTGAAAGAAGTTCATCATCCAGGTGTTATAAATACATACATGCATTATAATTATGATAATTGTAATATTATAAATACAAGTTCAATCTGTACATCAATGCACATATGGTGTCCATTATAAAATGAGGAAGAAAGACGAGGTGGGGAGAGAGGTGAAGAAGACAGAAAGGGAAAGAGGTAAGAACAGCATCAGACATCATATGATTCATACATTACAGTGCTACCCTAATATTCTCTCAGTTCATCACAATTGCGATGTCTCCTAACCAGCCTTGGGCCCCCAGTTGGCACGAAGGTTATCTTAAGAGCCGGTGAGGTGGCGATGACGGGACTGGCTCCCTCTCTCACATCAAAACATACCTGCAGACGAGTTACAAATGGATAGAGAGAGCATGATTTAGCCTTGTTGTTTTTATTCTAACATGGTCTGTCATCTAAATCAGGAGGTGAAATGCAAAACTGACCTTGGATCATTAACTCTGGGACTACTACATCTCTGTCTGTATTTCAATGTAAAGCATCTCTTTAATAATACTTCCTGTTGACCCGACCAAGTGACATCTCACCTATGATCATGCTGTGCCCTCTGTGTAAGCCAGTTCAGATGCGGGAAGGGTTCACCAAAACAGCTGATATAACCTAGAGGATTTAGGGAGATGGGGGAGAGGGATGAAGTGAAGAGGAGAGACTGTTATTGTGTGTGTGTGGTCTCACCTGGTGTCCACACTAATAGGCTGACCACACCGCTCGCGTCGCCTGCGTGAGCGTTGCAAAATACATTTAGAAATCTATGTTATTCAATTATTGCACCCACACTGCTCGCGCGCTTCTGCATTGCAAGGGCTAAAATAGAAGTAATTCCTATTTCTGACGCAGATCGCGCTGCAAGTCCTGCCTCTCCCATCTCCTCATTGGTTTATAGAAGCAGGTACCCACGTGCCACCTCCTCATTGGTTATACCCACGTGGGTGACTGAAAGACGAACTGTTGCCGGTTGTCGTGGTAATACTTTGAAAGTTTAGATGCCAATCACCATACAAGTTCAAAGATGAAAAAGCCTGGAAGGAGGAGAGATGACTAGAAAAGATTCGGTTGACCATTTTTATGTGTGGATTAATTGTCGGAGTAGAGGACCTTGATATTTTGACGTTGACCTTTGATATTTTAACCTGCGTGTCGTGATCTTGTTTGGTGTAGGGGGACAAAATATATTGATGCACGATGGCGCACGACGTGTGCAGCCGGTTTGGGTTCCGTGTAAGTGGCTACAAAGTACTTTATGCTGAAAAACAGACACTTGAGGAAAACCATTAGAAGATAATGTCAATAGAAGATACTGTATGTGACGCAGACACCTATCGGAGTGTACCTGAAACATTTAAATATAGAGGGCTATGTCTCACCACTTGGTTATTGTAAGGCTAACCCCCAGGGAAATCATGACTTGGCAGCAACAGATAGTCCAGTGAAAATGGCTGTGTTTATGTGGTGTAAATCTGAAAATTAGCAGCTGACATCTTAAGTTTTTTTTTAGATAGGCAGAGATGGAGAAAAAGAACACAGAACAGTTTAATTACCTCTGGCTATGGACACTTTTGCCAACAATAAAGCTTCCACGGCCTGTTCCTCGAACAGTGAACATCTGGCAATATCTAAATGTTCGACCCCTTGGTCAGCTCGCTCTCTGAAAGTAAAGAAAACAGCTTATTATTTATAGATATGGAAACAATAACTGAGATATGACCGTTCAATCTAAAACAGAAGATGTCATTTTTAGGATACGTCAATACAGCCCAGTGCTGCTTACCTGAGATGCCATCTTCGTAGGTGTCCGCTTTGACTTCCTTTGTGTCGGGACAAAGTTGCTTTCAGAACAATTATTTTTGATTGAAAATAAAAATAAAATTGCTCTCGACAAAAAGACACAAATGTACCTCCATAGCATATAACAATTTGCCTGTGAATAACCACACCTTCAAACAAACGTGCACTGTATGCAGAATTCTTGACGCACAACCGAAGATGCTGCCATACACACCCACGAGCGAGCCACTCAGGAGCCGATTAATGACGGTGGAAGAGGGGAAGGAATGAGCAGTGTTGCCAACTTAACGACTTAGTCGCTATATTTAGAGAGTATTCAGACCACTCTATCGACACATTTTCAAAAAAGCAACTAGCGACAAATCTAGCAACTTTTTCTGGTGTTATTGGAGACTTTTGGAGACTCTGACCCTCTCCTCGCCCCTACCTGGGCTCGAACCAGGGACCCTCTGCACACATAGACAACAGCCACCCTCGAAGCATCATTACCCATCACTCCACAAAAGCCACAGCCCTTGCAGAGCAAGGGGAACAACTACTTCAAGGTCTCAGAGCGAGTGACGTCACCGATTGAAATGCTATTATCGCGCACCCCGCTAACTAGCTAGCCATTTCACACCGGTTACACCCAACTTAAAAAATCTAAATTTACACATTGCGTGATATTTGGCAAAATAGACAGATATTACCCCCATAGGAAACAATGGGAAGACCGCAGAGTTCCAGTATTATGTTTGTTGTTTACATTTTAACTATAAAACAACGTGAGCATGTTTCATTGCCAACAATAGCGAAGCAGGCATTGTGACGTTGAACAATAAGCTGGGAATAGAACGCTCGCAAGGCGAGTTGGTGGGTCATGCATGTGACAGACCAATACCTCACAAGGCTTCTTATCGCTAAGCTGAGACCTTGAAACTGAGATATCTTTCATTCTCAAAACAAGGGTCTGGGCATACTGCCAAATTGCAGATACTGATAGTGCGGGTTCGTTCAATCAGTCACTTGCATGAACACAGAAAATGGTTATTAGAAAAGCACAAACATAGAACACAGAGATGTATAAATAGAAAAGGACCAACATAAAAATTTCCATCACAACATGTAATCTTGACAAACGCTTTTCTTCCTGGTTGTATCAATAAAGTGGAACTGACAGCATTTTAACTACTTTGCAGATATGAAACAAATAGACAATCATAATATCAGTAAAAAATTATTAAATTCCCAGTTCATGCTACAAAACCAATTTTATATGAGGTTAAAAAATATGTTCAATTTTATCAACATTTCATGACGTACGCTAAGGCATTGTTGGCAGAATAGATGGATGCAGTTCACTGCATGATTAATATCATTCACCAATACTGTTCTTTGTATGCTAGCATATCTATTTGTGTAGCAAGCTAGCTAGCAAACTACCCAACTTTAGCCAGTTAGCTTTGGGTGCTTGGTTCAGACAAGCATGCAATGTGGGCAGGCAAGCTTCATAAGTACGAGTAGGCTACAATTCCCCATCGTTTATCGGTGTAATTTTGACGGCCAACTAGCTAAAAAAGAGTTTGAGAGGGTTTATTTAATGTTCCTTTGTTAGATTTTATCTCATCTTTCACTGACTAGCCTTAGTTGTTGACATTTTTGTTGTTGATGTGCATAACTGAGGGAGCGATAGCCTACCTTTTCATGGTTGTTTGATCAATAGGACTGTAACGTTCTCAAATGTAAGAGGACTCCCAAGTGGTATTGACATATTTTCAGAAATCCATTCATGTGTATTTTGTGTATTTTGGCGAATTCATTCTAATGATCTAAAGTTGCAACTGCCTGTAAACACACAGTCCAGTTCAAAGTGAATGATGGCAGGCATGTGTTGTAAATATAGGCATACTGTAGCTCTGATTCGCTATGGCACACCTGTGTGCGTAGACTATGGTCCTGGATGAGACACGTTTTTATTAGGTTTTATTTACTGCAGTGTCTACTAATTCTCCAAATGCATGGCCACTTTCCCACTTTATATTGCTATAGAATGTTCACAAATGCCTTAGTATGTCATTCCCAAACATTTTAAGAATTTACGAAAATGACCATATCTAAGTGCACGCTTGTCAGATATTTCTTTAAAGTGTCATATTCTTCCTGCGGGTGTATATTAACCGATTTTAATAAGATTTCATGTTGCTAAAATGCTGTCAGTTCCACTTTAAAATGAGTCAGAAAACACCCCTGAGCCAGTCCCATGAGGATGTTGTCTGCATTGAACCACCATGCCTTCACATTTCATATCACTCTGCTTAGAACTAAGTCCTGGTTCGGCTGTTATGTGCTTGATGATTTTTTTCATTTATTTTTATTTCACCTTTATTTAACCAGGTAGCCTAGTTGAGAACAAGTTCTCATTTGCAACTGCGACCTGGCCAAGATAAAGCAAAGCAGTGTGACACAGACAACAACACAGAGTTACACATGGAGTAAACAATAAACAAGCCAATAACACAATAAACAAGTCAATGACACAGTAGAAAAAAGAAAGTCTATATACAGTGTGTGCAAAAGGCATGAGGAGGTAGGCAATAAATAGGCCATAGGAGCGAATAATTACAATTTAGCAGATTAACACTGGAGTGATAAATGAGCAGATGATGATGTGCAAGTAGAGATACTGGTGTGCAAAAGAGCAGAAAAGTAAATAAAATAAAAACAGTATGGGGATGAGGTAGGTAGATTGGGTGGACTATTTACAGATGGACTATGTACAGCTGCAGCGATCGGTTAGCTGCTCAGATAGTTGATGTTTAAAGTTGGTGAGGGAAATAAAAGTCTCCAACTTCAGCGATTTTTGCAATTCGTTCCAGTCACTGGCAGCAGAGAACTGGAAGGAAAGGTGGCCAAATGAGGTGTTGGCTTTGGGGATGATCAGTGAGATATACCTGCTGGAACGTGTGCTATGGGTGGGTGTTGTTATCGTGACCAGTGAACTGAGAAAAGACGGAGCTTTACCTAGCATAGACTTATAGATGACCTGGAGCCAGTGGGTCTGGCGACGAGTATGTAGCGAGGGCCAGCCGACTAGAGCATACAGGTCGCAGTGGTGGGTGGTATAAGGTGATTTGGTAACAAAACGGATGGCACTGTGATAGACTGCATCCAGTTTGCTGAGTAGAGTGTTGGAAGCTATTTTGTAGATGACATCGCCGAAGTCGAGGATCGGTAGTATAGTCAGTTTTACTAGGGTAAGTTTGGCGGCGTGAGTGAAGGAGGCTTTGTTGCGAAATAGAAAGCCGATTCTAGATTTGATTTTGGATTGGAGATGTTTAATATGAGTCTGGAAGGAGAGTTTAAAGTCTAGCCAGACACCTAGGTATTTATAGTTGTCCACATATTCTAGGTCGGAACCGTCCAGGGTGGTGAAGCTAGTCGGGCGGGCGGGTGCGGGCAGCGAACGGTTGAAAAGCATGCATTTGGTTTTACTAGCGTTTAAGAGCAGTTGGAGGCCACGGAAGGAGTGTTGTATGGCATTGAAGCTCGTTTGGAGGTTAGTTAGCACAGTGTCCAAGGAAGGGCCAGAAGTATACAGAATGGTGTCGTCTGCATAGAGGTGGATCAGGGAATCGCCCGCAGCAAGAGCGATATCATTGATATGTACAGAGAAAAGAGTCGGCCCGAGAATTGAATCCTGTGGTACCCCCATAGAGACTGCCAGAGGTCCGGACAGCATGCCCTCCGATTTGACACACTGAACTCTGTCTGCAAAGTAGTTGGTGAACCAGGCGAGGCAGTCATTAGAAAAACCAAGGCTATTGAGTCTGCTGATAAGAATACAGTGATTGACAGAGTCGAAAGCCTTGGCCAGGTCGATGAAGACGGCTGCACAGTACTGTCTTTTATCGATGGCGGTTATGATATCGTTTAGTACCTTGAGCGTGGCTGAGGTGCACCCGTGACCGGCTCGGAAGCCGGATTGCACAGCGGAGAAGGTACGGTGGGATTTGAAATGGTCAGTGATCTGTTTATTAACTTGGCTTTCAAAGACTTTAGATAGGCAGGGCAGGATTGATATAGGTCTGTAACAGTTTGGGTCTAGGGTGTCACCCCCTTTAAAGAGGGGGATGTCCGCGGCAGCTTTCCAATCTTTAGGGATCTCAGACAATACGAAAGAGGTTGAACAGGCTGGTAATAGGGGTTGCAACAATGGCGGCGGATAGTTTTAGAAAGAGAGGGTCCAGATTGTCTAGCCCAGCTGATTTGTACGAGTCCAGGTTTTGCAGCTCTTTCAGAACATCAGCTGTCTGGATTTGGGTGAAGGAGAAGCTGGGGAGGCTTTGGCGAGTAGCTGCGGGGGAGGCGGAGCTGTTGGCCGGGGTTGAAGTAGCCAGGTGGAAGGCATGGCCAGCCGTTGAGAAATGCTTATTGAAATTTTCGATTACCATGGATTTATCAGTGGTGACCGTGTTACCTAGCCTCAGTGCAGTGGGCAGCTGGGAGGAGGTGCTCTTGTTCTCCATGGACTTTACAGTGTCTCAAAACTTTTTGGAGTTAGAGCTACAGGATGCGAATTTCTGCTTGAAGAAGCTAGCCTTTGCTTTCCTGACTGACTGCGTGTATTGGTTCCTGACTTTCCTGAACAGTTGCATATTGTGGGGACTATTCGATGCTATTGCAGTCCGCCACAGGATGTTTTTGTGCTGGTTAAGGGCAGTCAGGTCTGGAGTGAACCAAGGGCTATATCTGTTCTTAGTTCTGCATTTTTTGAACGGGGCATGCTTATCTAAGATGGTGAGGAAATTACTTTTAAAGAATGACCAGGCATTCTCGACTGCGGGATGAGGTCGATATCCTTCCAGGATACCCGGGCCAGGTCGATTAGAAAGGCCTGCTCGCAGAAGTGTTTTAGGGAGCGTTTGACAGTGATGAGTGGTGGTCGTTTGACCGCGAACCCATAGCGGATACAGGCAATGAGGCAGTGATCGCTAAGATCATGATTGAAAACAGCGGAGGTGTATTTGGAGGGCAAGTTGGTCAGGATAATGTCTATGAGGGTGCCCATGTTTACGGATTTAGGGTTGTACCTGGTGGGTTCCTTGATTTGTGTGAGATTGAGGGCATCTAGCTTAGATTGTAGGACTGCCGGGGTGTTAACCTTTCACGAGCCTCTACCACGGGTCCGGGATCACCCCCCACCCCCCCCACACACTGATTAGCATAGCTAGCATAGCTTCACAAGTAGATAGTAGCATCTAAATATCATTAAATCACAAGTCCAAGACACCAGATGAAAGATACAGATCTTGTGAATAAAGCCACAATTTCAGATTTTTTAAATGTTTTACAGGGAAGACACAATATGTAAATCTATTAGCTAAACACGTTAGCAAAATACACAATTTCTTTGTCCACCATTTTTTCTCTCCACCAGTAGCTATCACCAATTCGGCTAAACTAAGATATTGATAGCCAATAACCAATAAAAAACCTCATCAGATGACAGTCTGATAACATATTTATGGTATAGGATAGGTTTTGTTAGAAAAAAGTGCATATTTCAGGTAGAAATCACAGTTTACAATTGCACCGACCATCACAACTCGACTAGAATTACTATAGAGAGCAACGTGTATGACCAATTTACTCATCATAAAACATTTCATAAGAATAGACAAAGCATAGCAATGGAAAGACCCAGATCTTGTGATTTCAGACAATATTTCAGATTTTCTAAGCGTTTTACAGCGAAAACACAATAAATCGATAAGTTAGCATACCACATGTGCAAACGTTACCAGAGCATCGATTCAAGCCAAAGAGAGCTCTATAACGTAATCATCGCCAAAATATATTAATTTTTTCACTAACCTTCTCAGAATTCTTCCGATGACACTCCTGTAACATCATTTTACAACATACATATAGAGTTTGTTCGAAAATGTGCATATTTAGCCATACAAAACCGTCGTTATACAATGAAAATACTAGCAAATCAAGGCTCAAAATGTCGGACGTCATCTTTCAGAGTGATCTAGTTTAATCGAAAGCTAATCATATACTTGACTAAAAAATACAGGGTTGACAGGAATCGAAAGACAAATTAGTTCTTAATGCAACCGCTGATTTACATTTCTAAAATTATCCTTACTGTGCAATACAGGGTTCGCCAAGTGAAGCGATAACAAACAAAATGGCGGATTATGCGTTTAAAATATTTCGACAGAACAACGATTTATCATATTAAATATTTCTTACTATGAGGTGATTTTCCATCAGATTCTTGGGCAATGTATCCTTTCTTGGGTCTAATCTTCTTTTGGTCGATAGATGTCCTCTGTCCTTCGAAATGTCCACTAACATCGACCGAGACCCCGAAACGTGACCAAAGCTTCAAAGTGCACGACAAAGAAATTCCTCAAAATCGCACTAAACGGATATAAATTGCTATAAAACGGTTCAAATTAACTACATTATGATGTTTTTAACAACTATAACGACTAAAAACATGACCGGAGAAATATCACTGGCTAAACAACCATTTGGAAGGAGGCAAGTCCGATGTCCATCTTGCGTAAGACGCGCGAAGGGAAAGGACGGTACTTCCACGTTTTGTTGTTTTATAGTGGCTCTGATTGTGCAATCGACTCCATTCAAAGCGTGATGACGTACTGACACCCAGAGGAAGACGTAGGCAGTGTCGGTTTCTCCATAGCATTTACAGGCACCTTAAAACCGACCCCAGATCAGGGGTCAAAATTTCTGAAATCTGACTCCCTGTCAGGAAAAGTGCTGTAGAAGTAGTTCTGTACCACTCAGAGACAAAATTCCAACGGCTATAGAAACTAGAAAGTGTTTTCTATCCAATAATAACAATAATATGCATATTGTACGATCAAGAATTGAGCACGAGGCAGTTTAATTTGGAGACCAAAAAATGCTAATGCGGAACAGCACCCCCTATAGTTGCAAGAAGTTAAGCATATCCCAGTTTAGGTCACCTAACAGAACGAACTCTGAAGCTAGATGGATCAATTCACAAATGGTGTCCAGGGCACACCTGGGAGTGGAGGGGGGTCGATAGCAGGCGGCAACAGTGAGAGACTTATTTCTGGAGAGGGTAATTTTTTTAATTAGAAGTTCAAACTGTTTGGGTATAGACCTGGAAAGTATGACAGAACTTTGCAGGCTATCTCTGCAGTAGATTGCAACTCCTCCCCCTTTGGCAGTTCTATCTTGACGGAAAATGTTGTAGTTGGGTATGGAAATCTCAGAATTGTTGGTGGCCTTCCTAAGCCAGGATTCAGACAGGGCAAGGACATCAGGGTTGGCAGAGTGTGCTAAAGCAGTGAGTAAAGCAAACTTAGGGAGGAGGCGTCTGATGTTGACATGCACGAAACCAAGATTTTTTCTATCACAGAAGTCAACAAATGAGGGTGCCTGGGAACACGCAGGGCCTGGGTTTACCTCCAAAGGAGGAGTAGGATGAGGGTGCGGCTAAAGGCTATCAAAACTGGTCGCCTAGAGCGTTGGGGACAAAGAATAAAAGGAGCAGATTTCTGGGCGTGGTAGAATAGATTCAGTGCATAATGTGCAGACAGGGGTTTGGAGGGGTGCGGGTACAGCGGAGGTAAGCCCAGGCACTGAGTGATGATAAGAGAGATTGTATCTCTGGATAAGCTGGTTAAAATGGGTGAGGTCACCGCATGAGTGGGAGGTGGGGCACAGGAGGTATCAGAGGTATAATGAGTGGAACTAGGGGCTCCATTGTAAACTAAAACAATGATAACTAACCTAAACAACAGTATACAAGGCATATTGACATATTGAGAGAGACATACAGCGAGGCATAAAGTAATCACAGGTGTTGATATGGAGAGCTAGCTAAGACAACAACGGGTGAGACAACAACAGCTAATCAGCTAAAACAACAACAGGTAAAATGGCGATGAATGGGCAGAGAGGGTCGGTTAACTACACACAGAGCCTGAGTTCGCGGCTGGGGCCGACAGATAAACAAACTAAATAAATAAAATAGATTTTTTTTATTAAAAAATGAAGGAATGGTAACGTCCGCGCAGGTTATTCATATGTGTATTTGTCTGCAGATATGCATGCTTAAAGAATCACACAAATGCACATACAGTAATTAGACTGTGAGGAGCCGACACAACCACAGTCAGTTGTTTGCTTCCTCTTTGAAATAGGTTCTCGCAGCCTTATAATAGACATGTTGTAGCAAACCTTGACAAAGCCTTGACAGAACTGGCAGTGCACAATATCTTTACCATACAGTACCAGTCAAAATTCTGGACACACTTACTCATTTAAGGATTTTTCTTTATTTTCTACTGTCCTTCTTTATGCACACCTGTCACAATCATTACGTGTATCAGCGCTCATTAGACTCTCCTGGAGTCCTTCACATGGTTGACTGCCCCATCTATATCGGTCTGTTCCTCAGTTTTGTTCCTTGTCAGCATTATTATCGCAATGTCGATTTGTTCCCCACGTCCAGACGCTGTTCTTGTTTTGTTTGATGTCTGTTTTCCATTAAATGTTCACTCCCTTTACTTTCTTCTCGTCTCCAGCGTCGGTCCTTACAGATGCAGCACTCCATCACTCTCCTTCTTGGTGAAATAGCCCTTACACAGCCTGGAGGTGTGTTGGGTCATTGTCCTGTTGAAAAACAAATAATAGTCCCACTAAGTGCAAACCAGATGGTATGGCGTTTCACTGCAGAATGCTGTTGTGGCCATGCTAGTTAAGTGTGGCATGAATTCTAAATAGATCACTGACAGTGTCACCAGCAAAGCACCCCCACACCATCACACCTCCTCCTCCATGCTTCACGGTGAGAACCACAAATGAGATAATCCGTTTACCTACTCTGTGTCTCACAAAGACACGGCGGTTGGAACCAAAAATCTCAAATTTGGACTGATCAGACCAAAGGACAGATTTCCATCTGTCTAATGTCCATTGCTCGTGTTTCTTGGCCCAAGCAAGTTTCTTCTTCTTATTGGTGTCCATTAGTAGTGGTTTCTTTGCAGCAATCCGACCATGAAGGCCTGATTCATGCAGTCTCCTCTGAACAGTTGATATTGAGATGTGTCTGTTGAACTCTGTGAAGCATTTATTTGGGCTGCAATTTCTGAGGTTGGTAACTCTAAGGAACTTATCCTCTGCAGCAGAGGTAACTCTGGGTCTTGCTTTTCTGGGGCGGTCCTCATGAGAGACAGTTTCATCATAGCACTTGATGGTTTTTGCGACTGCACTTGAAGAAACTTTCAAAGTTCTAGAAATTTCAAAGTTCTAGAAATTTTCCGGATTGACTGACCTTCATGTCTTAAAGTATTGATGGACTGTCGTTTCTCTTTGCTTATTTGAGCTGTTCTTTCCTTAATATGGACTAGTTTTTATACCTGTATACCACTCTTACATTGTCACAACACAACTGATTGGCTCAAACGCATTAAGAAGAAAATAAATTCCACAAATTAACTTTTAACAAGGCAGACCTGTTAATTGAAATGCATTCCAGGTGACTACCTCATGAAGCTTGTTGAGAGAATGCCAAAAGTGTGCCAAGAGTGTACATAGCTGTCATCAAGGCAGCTACTTTGAAGATTCTCAAATATCAAATATATTTTGATTTGTTTTAAACTTTTTTGGTTACTACATTATTCCACGTGTTATTTCATAGTCTTGATGTCTTCGCTATTATCCTACAATGTATAAAATAGTACAAATAAAGTACAAATAAATAAATAAAAACTCTTGAATGAGTAGATGTGTCCAAACTTTTGACTGGTACTGTATATTAAATGCATCCTTGTAATAATATAAAGAAAGTATCTGCATCTTTGAAAGACAGCGCTGTGAAAGAAGATAACTGCTAGAATTCTATAAAAATACAAATTTTGGCATGCATTTATTAGTCAAAGTCAAGGAGCGATTTAGCCGCTCATTGTGTCCCACATGAGCAGATTTGTCATACTCAGAGAGTTTTCTATCAGAGTAATGGGCCAAATATTCCATTCTCCAGCTCCTCTTCACCGCGTCGCGCCGGAGCCACGCTCTGCTCAATTAATCCTAAAGGTCTTAATGACCCCCGAAGGTGACTCACTAGATAAGTGCAATTACACTGGAAACAAGGGTGCTGCCAATTAGACCCCAAGTTTCCCTCCATCTCCTGCATCTCCCAGAGGGTCAGCCTGTTTGTGACTTCATTAGCTGGGTTCTAAAAGAGGAAATTAACGTGCCCAGCTAACACCTCCCAGAGCACATACCTTACCAGTCAAAAGTTTGGACCCACCTACTTATTCAAGGGTTTTTCTTTATTTTTACTATTTTCTACATTGTTGAATAATAGTGAAGACATCAAAACTATGATATATCACATATGGAATCATGTAGTAACCAAAAAAGTGTTCAACAAATCATCATATATTTTAGATTCTTCAATGTAGCCACCCTTTGCCTTGATGACAGCTTTGCGCTCTTTTGGCATTCTGTCAACCAGCTTCACCCGGAATGCTTTTCGAACATTTTGAAGGAGTTCCCACATATGCTGAGCACTTGTTGGCTGCTTTTACTTCACTCTGCGGTTCAACTCATCCCAAACCATCTCAATATGGGTTGAGGTCGGGTGATTGTGGATGCCAGGTCATCTGATGCAGCACTCCATCAATCTCCTTCTTGGTCAAATAGCCCTTACACAGCCCAGAGGAGTGTTGCGTCATTGTCCTGTTGAAAAACAAATGATAGTACCACTATGCGCAAACCAGATGTGATGGCGTACCGCTGCAGAATGCTGTGGTAGCCATGCTGGTGAAGTGTGCCTTGTCATTATTCTACAATGTGGAAAATTGTACAAATAAAGAAAAACCCTTGAATGAGTAGGTGTGTCTAAACTTTTGACTGGTACTGTATAAGAACCAGAAACAAAGTTTGTCCATTGATGAGTAGAAATAAAGAAAGTTACTGTGGAATGTTTTATTTAACCTTTATTTAACTAAGCAAGTCAGTTAAGAACAAGTTCTTATTTTCAATGACGGCCTAGGAACAGTGGGTTAACTGCCTTGTTCAGGGGCAAAACAACAGATTTTTACCTTGTCAGCTCAGAGATTTGATCTTGCAACCTTTCAGTTACTAGTCCAACGCTCTAACCACTACCTGCCACCCCAATGTGACTGAAGTTCATAGGGATTTGTGCTTCTTGGTACGTTTTGTAAACGTGAATGTAACTAAATCTCTCCTCTTAACCCACCTAGTGGTGATGGTGGTGATGATGACAAACGGCAGCCTTAACATTTTTCCCCTCCCTCCCTCCCTCCCTCCCTCCCTCCCTCACTTTCCTTTTCTCACTCACTCCCTCCCTCGTTCTCTCTCTCTCCATATCGCTCTCTCTCTTTCTCTCTCTTTCTCTCTCGCTCTTTCTCATTGTGTTTTTTTCTGTACAGGTTGTTTTGAAAGACCCCTTGTATGAAGATGTCTGTGGCACAGTCACTTGTCAGCCAGGAGACAGTGTGTGAGTAATGGGTGTGACTAATGCTAGTTGGCATCTACCATTCGGGTCCTTCCCTGCCATAAGTCCCCTGCCACCCCTCAGGTGCACCGGGGCGCTCTCAGCAGGTCTGAGTAATCACACACTTGCTCAGTTCTTCCCCCTCCTCAAGCAGCCAAACAACAGACTCCACACTCCTCCAGGTGATACTAGCTAACCCAGCTTTGCCACCTCACCGCCGCCACACACTGTGGTGCCATTGGAGTGCAGAGAGAGAGTGTGGGCTGGATGCACTCACCTTCAGAGCTCTGGGTCAAGTGGTAAGAATTACGATCGAACACTTTCCAAAGTGTCTGAATTTGTGCAACTCGAATAGTATGTTCAATCTCATTCATGAAATTGCCTGCAATTGATATGACATTGTTTGCCTTGTATCAAAACATTTTAGCTCTCAATTTCTCAACAAAGTTGACCTATAAGCTCAAGAGAAAGCATTGACAAGAGACATGCTCTTAGATGATAAACATTTTCAGGATGTCAGTGTTGGCTTTATATAAGAGGGAGAAGTCTGGCTGAATCTCATAACGTTTTAGTGCTGTTCGATAAACCAAAATGTCTGGTTATTTTCTGTTTTTTAAATAACTATTTGACAGATGTCAGTTCAATTATTTGAGTTCCATTTCATTCCATTTTTTTCTGTGAGCCCAATGCGCATTTTCTCATTGCAGTTTCTCTAGAAATAAATCAGATCAAGCCCGTACTGTACGATGTGGTAGGTGGACAGACAAGTGTAGGGCGTGAGATGCGCCTGAAATTTTGCGGGTGGGGAGAGAATGAGAGAGGGCAGAGCCGGAGGCTTAGCTTGAAGCGCTGGTCATCTTGTTATGACATGCATTATCTGAATTTTACCTACGGAGGAGCGGCTTCTACGGAGGAACTTTGAATGTCTTTGAACTTCTGATAGTTGGCTTAACGTTGGACCAGAGCTAACTAGCTAGCTAAAACTTGTGTGTGCAGAGCAGCACCAAAATTAAAAACACGTCCTACCTTTTTGTAATAAATCCAATGTGAATCGTGATAACTATTGTATCCATTCTACTCTAATGAAAAATCACGACTCTGAATCACGACTTGTAACATCAGTAGGCTACAATAGCCTTTGCTTCGGAGGCGGAGGGGCAGGTTGCCTACACATGCACACACATTGGCAAAAATGTTCAGCTGGGAGACAGACACTGGAATAAGTTCCTGGGTGACTTGTTGCATTTAAAAAAATGTTATTAACCAGTTCCAATGATTTTAATATAATGTTTCTGTTCCAGAACACTATACAACAGATCACTTTCATTCCCGGTTCTGGTTATGTTCCTCAAATAATTTTGTTATTTTCAGGTTTCAGGTTTCTTTTGGTTCTGTTCCCTGAACTAGTTCCAACCCCTGGTCACTACCATCATGGGACTTTTATTAATTGTTTTATTCTGTGTTGTTACAGCATTCAACCCACATAATGCATAGCGCATATAATGTAAAAGATTGCTCAGCACTATTACTTTTTCCTTTAGATCTGCCCACTGAATTATTCTGAGGGACTGGACATTGGGCTTCAATTTAGGGGGAATTGATCCTTGGGTCCTATCTGATTTTGATGTAGTTTTGAGTCTAAACTTTACAGACACATGAGCTGTTTACCTGTTCGTGCTGTATGCTGTGTTACCACAGTCACATTATGTTAATGTAAAGTTTACCCATCATTGGAGGGGGAGGAGGGGGTAGCATGTCTGTGTTGCTAACATAACCCATCCAGAACAATATTTACCATTGATCCAAGAAGTGTTTAAACCATAACATTGGTTGAAGGCAGAGAGTAGTTGTTCCTTTTCAACCATTGTATAGGCTTTAGGGTCTCAAAGTCAATTTGTCTATCAGGTTTCTTACAAAGATTCCAGTCAGTGCTTATCATGTTTATCATAAAATTGTTGTTTTTAAATTAACAATATATCTATGAACTCCATGCATAGAAAATAACAACATAAGCCTCAGGTCATGGCATAATATCAATCTAAAGTTGTCAAAAGTAGTTAGGTTTGTTTTCCAGAGAGCCATTTGAAACGATGCAGGTGGATGTGTTTATTGTCAGAGTAGCCAGAGGCTCAGTCTGTCTGCCTCCAAGTCATTAGTGGAAGTTTGGCAGCATACATCCTTCAGCTGGAGTTACCATAAATTGCCTCTGAAATGGTTGGAGTGGATTTCGATAAGAGTTTTGTCCAAAACCGTTAACGGTACAGGTAGTTAAGTATGTGTGGGTTTGTGGATTTAGGCTATGTTTGGGAAATATCCTCTGCTCATGTAGGCCTATGCCTCATATTGCTCTGTCTGTGGGTTGTATTGATTGTAAGGTAACCATGTAAAAACAGCTGCATCTACAGAACAAGCATGGGTCATGGATGCAAGGATATAGAGAGTTAGCTTGAATAACCAAGACTGACCATATTGGGTTTCAATAGGGTGTTAATGACAGGGGATCTCTTGGCAGGCCAATATTGAGAGTGTACTGTAGTAGTCCAAGCATGGTTTGGTGTTCAGAGCTATAGGCCTCAATGTTTACCAGAGTGAGAAGAAATATCTGTCCAACGTATTATAATGTACCATATAATGTATCACATTGGACATGGAAGTCATTGTTTTCAACACTGTGATCATCTTTCATAGTCTTTGAAGCTGTACTGCTCATGGATACCCATGGAGTGGGAGAACATTCTAATATATTATAGCCAGTTAATATTCTTCTATGTATGTGATACCTACACTCTTAGAAAAAGGGTTCCAAAAGAGTTCTTTGCAGAAGGAAAGGGTTCTACCAAGAAACGTTTTGATCTGAATAACACTTTTTGGAAGACAAGGGTTGTTTGTAAGGCAAAGGGTTCTTCCTAGAACCCTTAACATCCTAACAACTGTTTTTGGAATAAACAGTTCTTTGATGATTCTTTGGAAGGCAGGAAGGATTCTTTGGAAGGCAAGAAGGGTTCTTTGGAAGGCAAGAAGGGTTCTACATGGAACCATATTATTATTTATTTTCTGAATTGTTTGTTTTAATATCTGTGTTTTTGCATGCATACTGAACAAAAATATGAAGTAAACATGTCAAGTGTTTGTGTCACGTTCTGACCTTTATTTTCCTTTGTTTTGTCTTTAGTTAGTATGGTCAGGTCGTGAGTTGGGGTGGGCAGTCTATGTTATGTGTTTCTATGTTTAGGTTTGTCAATTGGCCTGATATGGTTCTCAATCAGAGACAGGTGTTTTGCATTGTCTCTGATTGGGAACCATATTTAGGTTGCCTGTTTTCACTGTTGGTTTGTGGGTGTTTGTTTCCTGTGTAAAGGACAGCAGCAGCAGCGGCAGAAGACACAGGATTCATGGACTTGGGAGGAGATTCTGGACGGCAAAGGACCCTGGACTCAGCCAGGGGAATATCGCCGTCCCAGGGCAGAGTTGGAGGCAGCGAAGGCAGAGAGGCGCTGGTATGAGGAGGCAGCACGGCGACGCGGTTGGAAGCCCGAGAGTCAGCCCCAAAAATGTATTGGGGGTGGCACACGGGGAGTGTGGCTAAGCCAGGTAGGAGACCTGAGCCAACTCCCCGTGCTTACCGTGGAGAGAGAGGGCGTCGTACTGGTCAGGCACCGTGTTATGCGGTGGAGCGCACGGTGTCCCCAGTACGCGTGCTTAGCCCGGTGCGATACATTCCAGCTCCTCGTATCGGCCGGGCTAGGTTGGGCATCGAGCCAGGTGCCATGAAGCCGGCTCAACGCATCTGGTCTCCAGTTCGTCTCCTCGGGCCGGCGTACATGGCACCAGCCTTACGCATGGTGTCCCCGGTTCGCCAGCACAGCCCAGTGCGGGCTATTCCACCTCGCCGCACTGGCTGGGCTACGGGGAGCATTCAACCAGGTAAGGTTGGGCAGGCTCGGTGCTCAAGAGCTCCTGTACTCCTTCACGGTCCGGTATATCCGGTGCCACCTCCACGTACCAGTCCTCCGGTGGCAGCCCCCCGCACCAGGCTGTCTCTCCGTTTTCTCTCTACAGTTGCTCCCGCCTGTCCAGCGCTGCCAGAGCCTTCCTCTTCTCCAGCGCAGCCAGAGTCTCCCGTCTGTCCTGAGCCGCCAGAGTCTCCCGTCTGTCCTGAGCCGCCAGAGTCTCCCGTCTGTCCTGAGCCGCCAGAGTCTCCCGTCTGTCCTGAGCCGCCAGAGTCTCCCGTCTGTCCTGAGTCGCCAGAGTCTCCCGTCTGTCCTGAGCCGCCCGCCAGCCAGGAGCCGCCAGAGCCGCCCGCCAGCCAGGATCTGCCAGAGCCGCCTGTCACGCCGGCGATGCCGGAATTGCTCCTCAGTCCGGAGCTGCCCCTCAGTCCGGAGGTGCCTTTCAGTCCTATGAGCCCATTTATTTGGGTTACCAGGCCAAGGTCGGCAGCGAGGATCGCCTCTCGTAAGAGGCCACGGGGGCGGTTAAGGAGGCGGACAAAAACTATGGTGAAGTGGGGTCGTCGTCCCGCGCCAGAGCCGCCACCGCGGACAGACGCCCACCCAGACCCTCCCCTATAGGTTTAGGTTTTGCGGCCGGAGTCCGCACCATTGGGGGGGGGGGGGGTACTGTCACGTTCTGACCTTTATTTTCCTTTGTTTTGTCTTTAGTTAGTATGGTCAGGGCGTGAGTTGGGGTGGGCAGTCTATGTTATGTGTTTCTATGTTTAGGTTTGTCAATTGGCCTGGTATGGTTCTCAATCAGAGACAGGTGTTTTGCATTGTCTCTGATTGGGAACCATATTTAGGTTGCCTGTTTTCACTGTTGGTTTGTGGGTGTTTGTTTCCTGTGTCTGTGTTCATGCCACACGGGACTGTTTCAGTTAGGTTACTTTGTTATTTTGTATTTTTTGTCGTGTTCAGTGGTTTATATTAAAACATGGACACTTACCACTCTGCGTCTTGGTCCGATCCCTGCTACAGAAATCAGCCGTTACAGTTTGTCCCATGTTACATGAGCTTAAATAAAATATCCCCCCAAAAAAGGTCCCACAAAAAGCTTATTTCTCTCACATTGTGTGCACAAATATGTTTACATCCCTATTAGTGAGCATTTCTCATTTGCCAATATAATCCATCCACGTGATCGGTGTGGCCTATCAATAAACTGATTAAACAGCATGATCATTACACAGGTGCACCTTGTGCAGGGGACAATAAAATGCCACTCTAAAATGTTCCGTTTTGTCACACAACACAATGCCACAGATATTTCTAGTTGTGAGGGTGCGGGCAATTGGTATGCTGACTGCAGGAAAGTTCACCACAGCTGTTGCCAGGGATTTGAATGCTCATTTCTCTACCATAAGCCGCCTCCATCATAATTTTAGAGAATTTGGCAGTACGTTCAACCGGCCTCACAACCTTGCCAGCCCAGGACCTCCATATCCGGTTTCTTCACCTACAGGATCCTCTGAGACCAGCCACTTGGACAGCTGATGAAACTGTGGGTTTGCACATCCAAAGAATTTCTGCACAGACTGTCAGAAACCATTTCAGGGAAGCTCATCTGCGTGCTCTTTGTCTTCGCCAGGGTCTTGACTTGACTGCAATTCGACGTTGTAACCGAAATGCTCACCTTCGATGGCCACTGGCATGCTGGAGAAGTGTGCTCTTCACGGATGAATCTCTGTTTCAGCTGTACCGGGCAGATGGCAGACAGCATGTACGGCGTCGGGTGGGTGAGCGGTTTGCTGATGTCAACGTTGTGAACAGAGTGCCTCATGGAAGTGGTGGGGTTATGGTATTTTTATTTATTTATTTTTTATTATTTTTTTCACCTTTATTTAACCAGGTAGGCTAGTTGAGAACAAGTTCTCATTTGCAACTGCGACCTGGCCAAGATAAAGCATAGCAGTGTGAACAGACAACACAGAGTTACACATGGAGTAAACAATAAACAAGTCAATAACATGGTAGAAAAAAAAGAGAATCTATATACAATGTGTGCAAAAGGCATGAGGTAGGCAATAAATCGAATAATTACAATTTAGCAGATTAACACTGGAGTGATAAATCATCAGATGATCATGTGCAAGAAGAGATACTGGTGTGCAAAAGAGCAGAAAAGTAAATAAATAAAAGCAGTATGGGGGGTGAGGTAGGTAAATTGGGTGGGTAGTTTACAGATGGACTATGTACAGCTGCAGCGATCGGTTAGCTGCTCGGATAGCAGATTTTTAAAGTTGTTGAGGGAGATAAAAGTCTCCAACTTCAGAGATTTTTGCAATTCGTTCCAGTCGCAGGCAGCAGAGAACTGGAAGGAAAGGCGTCCAAATGAGGTTTTGGCTTTAGGGATGATCAGTGAGATACACCTGCTGGAGCGCGTGCTGCGGGTGGGTGTAGCCATCGTGACCAGTGAACTGAGATAAGGCGGCACTTTACCTAGCATAGCCTTGTAGATGACCTGGAGCCAGTGGGTCTGACGACGAACATGTAGCGAGTGGACATGCATAAGCTACGGACAACGAACACAATTGCATTTTAGCAATGGCAATTTGAATGCACAGAGATACCGTGACGAGACCCTGAGGCCCATTATCGTGCCATTCATCTGCCGCCATCACCTCCTGTTTCACCATGATAATGCACGGCCCCATGTCGCAAGGATCTATACACAATTCCTGGAAGCTGAAAATGCCCGAAATCCTCCATGGCCTGCATACTCACCAGACCTGTCAGCCATTGAGCATGTTTGGAATGCTCTGGATCAACGTGTATGACATCGTGTTCCAATTCCCACCAATATCCAGCAACTTCGCACAGCCATTGAAGAGGAGTGGGACAACATTCCACAGGCCACAATCAACAGCCTGATCAACTCTATGCGAAGGAGTGTCGCGCTGCATGTGGCAAATGGTGGTCACACCAGATACTGACTGATCCACACCTCTACTTTTTTTTGTATCTGTGACCAACAGATGCATATCTGTATTCCCAGTCATGTGAAATCAATAGATTAGGGCCTAATGAATTAGTTTCAGTTGACTGACTGTAACTCAGTGAATTCTTTGAAATTGATGCATGTTGCATGTATATTTATGTTGATTGGTTGATACATTTTATGCTACAGAAATATAAATAGCATGTCTTTTTCTAAACTAATCCAATCTGTTAGTATTTGGACTTATTGCACCCGTTACTGAGATGGTTGTTCCAGTTTAGATGATTGAGGTAGTCTCAGTATTCAATCTTCCCTACCCTGGCAGTCATTCTGAATCCAGCTTGCAGGTGATAAAAAATTCCACTTGTTGGATATCCTAACTCTGGCTGGATTCTCTGGCTGGAAATTAAACATCACTTTGCAAGCCAGCGTAATGTGACTTGCATGCCTGATGTGGCCTACGTTACATATACACAAACATTTCTCTCGAATTTGGTGCACAAATTTGTTTACATCCCTGTTAGTTAGCATTTCTCCTTTGCCAAGATAATCCATCCACCTGACAGGTGTGGCGTATCAAGAATCTGAATAAACAGTGTCATGACGTTGGCCTGGGGGTAGGTTTATGACAGTCATAAATACCTCTTTCCCCCTTTTTCCCTCTCCCTACTATAACTGATGTGACATAAGAAAACCCATTGGTTAACATAGAGATTCTGGGAACATCAGAAGTTGGGGGGAAATGAACTATATTCTGGTAATCCGACCAACTGAACATATGCGGTGGTACTTAAGGTATATTATGTCAGTTCAGTTGCCCTCTGACACATTCTCATCAATGATAGAATGACATAAACTCTACTGTGGAAAGTCTAAACGTCAGAGGTATCGGATTCACATGGAATTGTTGTTTAATTCAAATGTTTGAATATGAAATTATTTGTGAAGAGATGAAATGTAATTTTAGCTTCCAAATGAGAGATTTGGGTTTTCATAAGTTTGGGCTTCTGCTCAACCAGGGTCCCGCCCCTGTGAAGAGACATGGGTTATAAACTTTTCAGACACACCCCTCTCCCTCCACTCTCCCTGACAAAAATATAACTTCCTGTTCCGGGGACACTAGGATGACGATCCGATGTCAGAATGGTTCAGATAATAACTACAGAACTAAGCCAACATCAGCATGGACTTTGGTTGTAAATGGTATGAACTTTGAACTCGTATTCACTACAGAAGTGATACCTCCTAGCCGTTGAGTTAGCAACAGCTGCTACAAACGCAGGTTAGGAAGGACAGTCAGAGTATCCCGTCTACTCCACAACGACGTTACCACATATCCAGTGACCACCAGAGACATTCTTCAAAGGACAGAGGACTCGGGTTGGCGATACGGCCTTCCATCTACCACCAACCTACTGAAGCGCAGCTCAGAGTAAATATTTATTGCATTTTCCTTTTTCAAATGGGCGGTAATTTAGAATGCATAAGATACTGTATTTACGATAGCACAGCTCGCCTATGTTCCAGTCTCCCGCTCTTTCACTAAAATCCCACCCCTTTTCTTCGTGTAACAAGCTGTCATATCTATTCCGCCCGCTAGGGACGTTTGCCTTTATGACGGCAATTTGTGATCAAGTTATGATTTAATTGTGTATGTGTGATTCTGTGTGATTAGTTAGGTATTTAGTAAATAAATAATTAAACCCAATTTTGTATTGCTGATTCAACTTGTTAGCCAGGATTCTTGCAGATAACCAAGGATTTACAACTTTCAGATGAGACTGAATAAAATGACGATTAATGTGACTGCTATGGATGTAAAATATTACTAAATCTTTAAGAGTTTATTCGAAAGATAACAGCTCTATAAATATGAATCTGACATAGCCAAAGACACGACAACAGCATGATCATTACTCCTGCAGAGGAGTACATTTCTGAGTGCATGTAATTCAGTTTCACTGGCATATAAACACAGCAAAAAAAGAAATGTCCCCTGTAAAAATCCAAATAACTTCACAGATCTTCATTATAAAGAGGTTTAACACTGTTTCTCATGTTTGTTCAATGAATCATAAACAATTCATGAACATGCACCTGTGGAACGGTCGTGAAGACACTAACAGCTTACAGACGGTAGGCAATTTAGGTCACAGTTATGAAAACTTAGAACACTGAAGATGCCTTTCTACTGACTCTGAAAAAATGTGCCTTAGTCATGCTGCAAGGAGGCATGAGGACTACAGATGTGCCCAGGGAAATAAATTACAATGTCCGTACTGTCAGACGCCTAGACAGCACTACAAGTAGACAGGACGGACAGCTGATCATCCTCGCAGTGACAGACCACGTGTAATAACACCTGCACAGGATTGGTACATCCAAACATCACACCTGCGGGACAGGTACAGTATGGCAACAACAACTGCCCAAGTTATATCAGGAACACAATCCCTCCATCAGTGCTCAGACTGTCTGCAATAGGCTGAGAGAGGCTGGACTGAGGTCTTGTAAGCCTGTTGTAAGGCAGGTCCTCACCAGACATCACCGGCAACAATGTCGCCTACGAGCACAAACCCACCGTCGCTGGACCAGACGGGACTGGCAAAAAGTGTTCTTCACTGACGAGTCGCGGTTTTGTCTCACCAGGGGTGATGGTCGGATTGGCGTTTATCGTTGAAGGAATGAGCGTTACACCAAGGCCTGTACTCTGGAACGGGATCGATTTGAAGGTGGAGGGTCCATCATGGTCTGGGGCGGTGTGTCACAGCATCATCGGACTGAGCTTGTTGTCATTGCAGGCAATCTCAACGCTGTGCGTTACAGGGAAGACATCCTCCTCCCTCATGTGGTACCCTTCCTGCAGGTTCATCCTGACATGACCCTCCAGCATGATAATGCCACCAGCCATACTACTCATTCTGTGCATGATTTCCTGCAAGACAGAAATGTCAGTGTTCTGCCATGACCAGCGAAGAGCCCAGATCTCAATCCCTTTGAGCACGCCTGGGACCTGTTGGATCGGAGGGTGAGGGCTAGGGCCATTGCCCCCAGAAATGTCC
Source organism: Salvelinus alpinus (assembly GCF_045679555.1). Taxonomy (NCBI): domain Eukaryota; kingdom Metazoa; phylum Chordata; class Actinopteri; order Salmoniformes; family Salmonidae; genus Salvelinus; species Salvelinus alpinus. The sequence goes on along the minus strand of NC_092087.1, from coordinate 23,263,371 downwards.
GGGAACTTGTAGGTGCCTTGGTGGAAGAGTGGGGTAACATCTCACAGCAAGAACTGGCAAATCTGGTGCAGTCCACGAGGAGGAGATGCACTGCAGTACCTGGTGGCCAGACCAGTCTGGTGGCCAGACCAGATACTGACTGTTACTTTTGATTTTGACCCCCCCCACTTTGTTCAGGTATACATTATTCAATTTTTGTTAGTCACATGTCTGTGGAACTTGTTCAGTTTATGTCTCAGTTGTTGAATCTTGTTATGGTCATACAAATATTTACACATGTTAAGTTTGCTGAAAATTAACACAGTTGACAGTGAGAGGACGTTTCTTTTTTTGCTGAGTTTAGCACGTTTTATGGATGGTCTTAAACTGCAGTTATTTATGTTTGACATAATATAAACATGACTGGGCATTCAAACATATCTGTTTATCCATTCATCATCATCATTAGCTTCTACCAGGTCTTCCTCACATTTTTGTTTCACATGTTTTGTGTCTTTGGGAAACGCCTCTACCAACCCTTGATACAGTTTGTAAATCAACTTTGGAGAATTGTCAGACTGCCTTAAAATAGCATCTGGTTTGTCCAGTGTTTGCTGCAGAGACAGAATTAAAAATAACTTAACCTCAGGTCCATCACAGACTGGTCTTCCCAGGCTGCCTGACCCTGCTGAGACCCCTGTCACCTTCTGATCCTCCTAAGATGAGGCATGACAAAGAATGACCTTTGTGTACATTTATACATTATTTTATCCAAGAATAGAATCAATGGTCAATAATTGAAAGTATCATTATTCCCAGATCCCAGACTGTAGCTTTAAAATGCTGTCCTGTAGGTACTGTATGTCTACCCATCAATTCAAGATGGAACTTAGTATCATTCACTGATATTGTTAATATATGGCAAAATTCACCTCAGCTCTGTAGATTGGTGTTCCCTGGCTGTCTGACCCTGCTGGGACCCCTGTCACCATCTCTCTGATCCTGCTAAGCCATGTTGGGCATAGTATTGTATACTGACTGTGCACTAGAGGGCTGCATTCTGTCACGTTCCTGACCTGTTTTCTGTTGTTTTGTATGTGTGTGATGGTCAGGGCGTGAGTTTTGGGTGGGCATTCTATGTTGTGTGTTTCTATGTTGGTTTAGGGTTGCCTGGTATGGCTCTTAATTAGAGGCAGGTGTTTTGCGTTCCTCTAATTAAGAGTCATATTTAGGTAGGTTGTTTCACTGTGTTCGTTGTGGGTGGTTGTTACCTGTCTCTGTGTTTGTGTTCTGCACCAGATAGGTCTGTATCGGTTTTGCACGTTTGTTATTTTGTAAGTTGTTTGTAGTGTTCACTTGTTCTTTTAATTAAACATGTTGAGCACTGGCTACGCTGCATTTTGGTCCTCTCCTTCACCCCAGGAAGAAAACCTTTACACATTCCCGCTGGATGCCTGACAAAGATCATTGCTGCATCGACTGCGGGTGGGAGCGGGGGTCAGACAGCGATTTTGGGATGAAAATATTGTACTTTTGTTGTCCCACAGATTATTTGGAAACGGTCCTCTTTCTGCTTTGTATGTGGTAGCCTACCTAGTGTATTAAAAGCACATATTTTTTGCACTATTGACACACTATTCGCTGCTTCAACTTCAGAAGCCTAGCTACCTCTCCTAGTTGGGTTCAAGTGTGCCGAGTATGTGTGGTCTCATTGAAATCGAGTAGGCTGCCTACGTGGGTGGAGAATCACGTGGCAGTTAACTTAAATATGAAATTAACTTATATATGACTAGACTGTAGTTTACTACAATGTCTATAAATAAATATTGATAATAATAAAATGTAATCATCATTGAAAGGGAAAAGGCATAATGCGCACATAGGTCAGGCTATGGTGAGCCCGGTATATCTTGTTTCAAGAGAAATTGACAGAGATGATGACGCCCACCCACCACCGAGACTTTTTGCTCATGCGTTTGACTTCAATCGGACTGACCGGTGTATTTTTCCACTCCAAGTTGTCGCTAAGGGCAATTGAGTTCAAAGAGCTAGTGACTTAAAGACGCATTGGCGAGTATTAATTACCCATTTATTTGTCTCTACCTGCAAATCTATATCCTATAAGCCTTTGCAAAACGTAGCTAGTGTCGCTGTCATCATTCTTGCTGCTTCAAGTTCAGTAGCCATACCAATTCATTCTCTGAATGTTATCCCTGTCCCAGGGCGGTGACTAAGGGAGACAGATACTGACCTGCTCTCAGCTACTCAGTGGAAAGGACCTGACAGTGACAACTAATCTACTACTAGTGTTTGTTTGGTCTCAATTAAATAGAGTAGGCTTTAACCTATGCATTGACGGAGAAGCATGTGACTGTTATCTTTCCAAGGAAATGTACTTCCTATATAGGCCTATGATTAGGCTATAGTTTACAACATTGCCTAGAAAGGCGTAAATATTGATCATCCATATTTCTCTGTCTGAAAATCTTCCCACCCCTAAAAGGTAGGCTATAAAAATAGCTCAAGAGAAAGTGCAAGTCTCTCCAACTCTGCTCTCTTCAAACTACATCTACCATGTTGGCTGTTCTAGCCCAGTAATGCAGATAGACTAAGATAAAAGATATGGGCCATGTGAGAAACTCTGGTAATTTAACCTATTACTTAAGTTATTTTTGCACATTTTATAATGCTTATAGGGTGCTGGTGCAGGCAGGAGCGGGATGAAGAAATCGATCCAAGGCAGTGCACCATTCCAGTGAAGCCTGTAAAGTTAAAGCTGTTTATTACTGTGTCAGTGTGAAAAGTAGGGAAATAACTAGGGAAACTGACAAATCAATAATGTTACATTGCATTACTGACTAATAGAAACTCTCATTGCACTGAAAAAATGTCACAATAAATTAAATCAAATCAAAGTTTATTTGTCACGTGTGCCGAATACAACAGGTGTAGACCTTACAGGCTCTAACCAACAGTGCAAAAAAGGTATTAGGTGAACAATAGGTAAGTAAAGTATTAAAAACAACAGTAAAAAGACAGTGAAAATAACAGTACCGAGGCTATATACAGTAGCGAGGCTAGATACAGGCACCGGTTAGTCGGGCTGATTGAGGTAGTATGTACATGTAGATATTGTTAACATGACTATGCATATATAATAAACAGAGAGTAGCAGTAGCGTAAATGAGGGGTTGGTGGGTGGTGTGTGGCGGGACACAATGCAGATAGCCCGGTTAGCCAATGTGCGGGGGCACTGGTTGGTTGGGCCAATTAAGGTAGTATGTACATGAATGTATAGTTAAAGTGACTATGCATATATGATAAACAGAGAGTAGCAGCAGCGTAAAAGAGGGGTTGAGGGGGGGGGGGGGGGGGCACACAATGCAAATAGTCCAGGTAGCCATTTGATTACCTGTTCAGGAGTCTTATGGCTTGGGGGTAAAAACTGTTGAGAATACTTTTTGTCCTAGACTTGGCACTCCGGTACCGCTTGCCATGCAGTAGTAGAGAGAACAGTCTATGACTGGGGTGGCTGGGGTCTTTGACAATTTTTAGGGCCTTCCTCTGACACCGCCTGGTATAGGTCTTGGATGGCAGGCAGCTTAGCCCCAGTGATGTACTGGGCCGTACGCACTACCCTCTGTTGTGCATTGCAGTCAGAGACCGAGCAATTGCCGTACCAGCCAGTGATGCAACCAGTCAGGATGCTCTCGATGTTGCAGCTGTAGAACCTTTTGAGGATCTGAGGACCCATGCCAAATCTTTGGGTCCTGAGGGGGAATAGGCTTTGTCGTGCCCTCTTCACGACTATCTTGGTGTGTTTGGACCATTCTAGTTTGTTGGTGATTTGGACACCAAGGACCTTGAAGCGCTCAACCTGCTCCACTGCAGCCCCGTGGATGAGAATGGGGGCGTGCTCGGTCCTCCTTTTCCTGTAGTCCACAATCATCTCCTTAGTCTTGGTTACGTGGAGGGATAGGTTGTTATTCTGGCACCACGCGGCCAGGTCTCTGACCTCCTCTCTATAGGCTGTCTCTATAGGCTGTCTCGTCGTTGTCGGTGATCAGGCCTACCACTGTTGTGTTGTCTGCAAACTTAATGATGGTGTTGGAGTCGTGTCTGGCCATGCAGTCGTGGGTGAACAGGGAGTACAGGATGGGACTGAGCACGCACCCCTGAGGGGCTCCAGTGTTGAGGATCAGCGTGGAAGATGTGTTTCTACCTACCCTCACCACCTGGGGTTCGGCCCATCAGGAAGTCCAGGATCCAGTTGCAGAGGGAGGTGTTTAGTCCCAGGATCCCTAGCTTAGTGATGAGTTTTGAGGGTACTATGGTGTTCAACACTGAGCTGTAGTCAATGAATAGCATTCTCACGTAGGTGTTCCTTTTGCCCAGGTAGGAAAGGGCAGTGTGGAGTGCAATAAAGATTGCATCATCTATGGATCTGTTTGGGCGGTATGCAAATTTGAGTGGGTCTAGGGTTTCTGGGATGATGGTGTTGATGTGAGACATTACCAGCCTTTCAAAGAACTTCATGGCTACAGATGTGAGTGCTATGGGTCTGTAGTCATTTAGGCAGGTTGCCTTTGTGTTCTTGGGCACAGGGACTATGGTGGTCTGCTTGAAACATGTTGGTATTACAGACTCAATCAGGAACATGTTGAAAATGTCAGTGAAGACACCTGCCAGTTGGTCAGCACATGCCCGGAGCACACGTCCTGTTAATCCGTCTGGCCCCGCAGCGAATGTTGACCTGTTTGAAGGTCTTACTCAACGTCGGCTACGGAGAGCGTGATCACACAGTCGTCCGGAACAGCTGATGCTGTCATGCATGCCTCAGTGTTGCTTGCCTCGAAGCGAGCATAGAAGTGATTTAGCTCGTCTGGTAGGCTCGTGTCACTGGGCAGCTCGTGGCTGTGCTTCCCTTTGTAGTCTGTAATAGTTTGCAAGCCCTGCCACATAAGACGAGCGTCGGAGCCAGTGTAGTACGATTCAATCTTCGCCCTGTATTGACGCTTTGCCTGTTTGATGGCTCGTCGGAGTGCATAGCAGGATTTCTTATAAGCTTGAAAGCGGCAGCTCTACCCTTTAGCTCAGTGCGAATGTTGCCTGCAATCCATGGCTTCTGTTTGGGGTATGTATGTACAGTCACTGTGGGGACGACGTCCTCGATGCACTTATTGATAAAGCCAGTGACTGATGTGGTGCACTCCTCAATGCCATCGGAAGAATTCCGGAACATGTTCCAGTCTGTGATAGCAAAACAGTCCTGTAGTTTAGCATCTGCTTCATCTGACCACTTTTTTATAGACCTAGTCACTATATGGCTATCAATTGTAATGGGTATTTTTATGTTTTTGCTTTTCTTATAACTAATTTCTGTGTTCTATTAATGTGCTGTTCCATTTTCTGTGTTCATGCAAGTGGCTGACTGAACGAATCCTCACTATCAGTAGCTGCAATTTGGCAGTAAGCCCTTCTTTTGAGAATGAGAATGAAAGATATCTCAGTTTCAAGGTCTCAGCTTAGAGAGAAGAAGCCTCGTCAGGTATTGGTCTGTCACATGTTATGAACCAGTATTGGTCGTTCACATGAATGAAACAAAACGGTAATGATGCAAATATAACTTGTTTGTGCATAGCCGTATATAAGACAACTACTGGGATTGCCCAGGAACAGCTCCTGATTGACATGTGTACTATGGTGCATTGAGTTGGTTGGAACCTCTCCAGCGTGCTAACAATAAAGAATTATTAATTTAAGATTGACTTTGAGTGTCCCTGTGTAAGAATTTCCACGAAACAATCTTCAATCGTTTGCCCGATGTTTTCATCATTTGATTCAGGTCTAGTGTGACTGAGTCAAAAAGAATAGCTAAGGTTTGCCAACTTTTGGCCAGCTCTCTCTCTAACTGTACGTCAAATGGCGAAGGCTAGCCAAGTTAATTTATTTCTGTTGAAATGGGACAAAACAAGCCTGTCAGCCCTTTCTGTGGTTTCCTTGCGGTCCTAAATCCAACCGGTTGAACACTGGAAACAGCCTACCCGACCGCTCTGAGGCGTCCGCATGGTCCTAAAGCACACCGTTGTCGCATTTTATATCACATTGTAATGATGAAACTGTGGGGGACAAAAATGCAAATTCAGAGTGCGAGGGGGATATGTTCCCCCGTCCCCAGTGAAAGTTGGGCCCCTGACTATTGGATCCAGGCACAATTGTCTTCACGGTCAAAACGAATGAGACATCAAAATATTATGGATATTCCTAAGGGACACCTTTTTTCAAGCACTTGGGCGTTTGTTGCATCGCATGTGCTATCACAACAGCTGTTCGACACTTGAATGTAATTCGGAAAATTCCTTCCTAGATCAGATGATGATGTGTGAAATTATCATGGAGTAACTAATCAGCTAGACACCAAATGCACATCCAACAAGTATTTTGCATAATTTTTTTGAAGAACTACATTATTCACAGTATTGATTTAGGTTTTAAGTATCAAGGTAAGGTGAATATTTTGGTTAGAAGCATTAGATTTTGCAATCAAATTTATTATTTTGGATTTGTGTGCTGTTTTCACCCCATAACATACATAAGAAGACACTGAATGTTACGTGTAGTTACTGTCACGCCCTGACCGTAGATTGCTTTGTATGTTTCTATTTTTAGTTTGGTCAGGGTGTGATGTGGGTGGGTATTCTGTGTTGTAGGTCTAGGGTTTCTATTTCTATGTGTTTGGCCTGGTATGGTTCTCAATCAGAGGCAGATGTCTATCGTTGTCTCTGATTGAGAGCCATACTTAGGTAGCCTGTTTTCCCACTTTTGTTTGTGGGTGGTTATTTTCTGTTTAGTGTTTTTCGTCACCTTACAGGACTGTTTGTTTGTCGTTTTTGTTGTTTTGTTCAGTGTTCAGTTGTTTATTAAAATAATGAACACTTACCACGCTGCACCTTGGTCCTCCTCTCTTTTTCCAGGCGACAATCGTTACAGTTACACTGCATTTCTGAGATCTCTATACAAAAAAAATGACAGCTGCTGTAGATCCAGGATTTCAATGTCTAATTTAACTGAATCATGCTTAATATATGATATAACAACAATTTACACAGCCATAAATGCAAGGACAGAAAGTAATGTTTTATGTCACACGATTTTGGACAAAACTGCCAAGACACCAACCATGATAAAGGATTAAGGTTTTAAATAAACTTGTGAATTTTAATCCCTCCTTATATCTTAATGTAATGACATGAATTATTATCAATGACTTATCAACAGCTGTAACAAGTTGTCCAGTGTAGGAAATCCTCACTGGTATACCCTAATTTATAGGAAGACCCATATACAGGTTGTGTCTGCTATGCCTGAATGAAGTGGATTTGCTACGGGTGTTTTCTGGGCCCATAATCTCATTTGTAGTCAATGAAATTAACATATCTAGGCAATTGGACACAGTTCATTTTGAAGAGTGCAAATCAATTTTTTTGTATAACAGGATATGGAGAGCTGGTCTTTCATAGCCTACAGAGATTTTAGCATGTACTCCCGGGGCTTGCTGTCCACATAAACAAAATATTTATTCCAGACAACCAATGAAGTGTCAAAGTTTCTGATGCATGGAAATAAGGCAATGGATTGATTGGGATTTCTATTCCTGCTTCTTTCTCTGTCTAACTCTGTCCATGTATCTCTTTCTGAGCTGTACACTAGTATGAGCTGTAAGGACCACATCTACGTCCTGAGTTAGCAGGAAAAAGTTATCAAGATTTTAAATAGTCATAAAGTTAAAGGAATGACCCAGCATTTATTGTATGAGCAGGTGTAGCTCCAGCATAGCAGAGGTCTTGCATTAGAGCAGTATAAAGCTGTCACTGATAATACCCTAACCATACTATCAAAAGGACATTTGTTTTTAAGGTTACCTTGGAGGATGTACCGGTGGCTGGCTCTGGGAGAAGAATCAATGTGACCGAACAAAATGTTCCTCTGCTGAAAAGGGTCTCTAATAATGTCCACATTGACCGTCATGTCTTTGAGTGAGTCCGTGATTTACAGAGACCAGTAGGAGTGCACCTGTATGTATTTCGTAATAACCTTGGAATGGTATACTAAAAAAATTATATAACTTCATGCCATTTAGGAGTTCTTGAATTACGGTGGCATTTGAGCAAGGCATTTTTAAATGTTTTATTAAAATGTAAATATGGTAACTTAATTATTGCTTTTTTCTTTAAATACCATTATAATAACATTGTGACACCAGAGTAATAACACCAATGATGGTAACACCAATGCAAATTTTTAGGTAAATTCTGATTTTCTGAATTGGAGGCCGCACATGCTCAAATCTAAGGTCATCAATCCTTTAAAAATAATTTACTAATTACTTTTATGCAATATAGACCCCTCCTCCAATAACAGTTTGCCACTGGAGAGAATGCTCAAGGTCCTTGTATATCGTTGTAATGAGTGATTCTTAAGGTGGTAACACCAATTACATAAAACTGAGGGACACATTATACTAGTAAAAAATATATCATTTTAATTGCCTTCTTTTTTAGTTGTTGATCTATACAATCTATTAAATACCTTTGTTCCCTTTCTAGCGTTCAAAATAATAGATAGCTATCTCTAAATCCCCAAAACATGTCACTACTGCTCAACAAGCCAATTTGCTTCCCCTAAGCACTTTAAACAGGTTTTTAATTTAACTAGGCAAGTCAGATAAGAACAGGTACTTTTTTTCAATGACAGCCTAGGAACAGTGGGTTAACTGTCTTGTTATGGGTTAGAAGGACAGATTTGTTCCTTGTCAGCTCAGGGACTTGATCTTGCAACCTTTTGGTTACAAGTCCAACACTCTAACCACTAGGCTACCTGCTGCCCCTGAAAACATTAAGTTTTGCAGTATAAAGGACTTGTTTTATCATTGATTAACAGTTCAATATAAACAAAAACATACAGTATATGCCCACATGAAAAAATATTATAGTATACTTTAGTATTTACTGTAGTGTTTTTGCAGACTGTAGTATACTGTAGTGTTTACTGTAGTGTTTTGCAGACATTACTGAAGTATTTACTATAGTGTTTTAGTTTCATTATCTTTGACATGGAAGTGCAGGCTTTCTCCTTGAGAAAACCTACTGGAGAAATACTAAAAAAAGCACATTTTCCATAACCTGTAGGTAGGTAGTTTAGAGTTTCTGCTCTTTTCTGTAACCTGTCGGGAACACAATATATAGTCTATACTTGGAATGTAGGTTTTAACTTATGGGTGGCACAAAATCGGATATGGGGGAGGGGAATGGGCAGGGTATCTGCAAATTAAAAACTGTTGTATTTATAATAGTAAAAAAACGCGTAGTGTTTTTGCGGACTTTACTGTAGTATTTATTATACAACAAAATTATATAGTAGGCACTACATGATTGAGGGATACTATAGTGTGTACTATACAGTAGTATTCTACAGTATACTACCGTTTACTACAGAATTATATAGTAAGTACTTTAGTATTCTGTAGTAAACTGTAGTATTTTTTCATGTGGGTGATGTGTAACTATGTGTAACTAAGTGTTTTTCATGGTTGCAAAGGGATGCAAATGTCACCACAATTCAAGAACGACCCATTTACAACAATATACTGTAACATGAAAAATTTCAATTCCAACTTATCTCCGATTTATCACCTAATCGTTCAGCAAGGGAGGGTGCTATGACAATTGGTCTATTGCTTCCGCTCACTCCCCATTAGGGTAATTGTATTATCCCAAGATTCTCCTGCTCGACTGGAACATGCTGTCTTTTTCACTCTGTAAACGCTTATGATCAAAAAAGTGTTATTTGTGAGATGACATTATTTTTGTTTTCATGGTTACTGGCCATATGTTTGACAGAATACCGATTCAAGAACATTAGAAATAAAAAAAGGAAAATATTTGGTTCCAGATCAATGAATTAATCTGATGAAGCTGAATATCTGAAGATCTGTTCTGTAAATCCAACCATGCATCCATATTCTCCTGCTACTGTCACTGCTCTTACTAATTCAATTAAAAGTGTTGGACGATTGACACACATGTAAATTCCTCTGGCTGTCTTAGTTAGCAAGCAGAAAATTCAACAATTGTCTCAGAAGGCTTAATTTTCTACCTCATGTGGGCCAACATTGCTGTCATTTACTGTCAGAATAAAGCACTCTGTCCTAGGATTATTGTGTGCGTGTGTGTGCGTGCGTGAGTGAATGTGAATGAGTGAAGCTGCTGAAATAGGGTTTTACTGTTTGTAAGTTTTCCCACGCTCTGGACCTCTCAGCTTGATTAACACATACATACATGCATTGTTAAGAGAATAGATGTTACTCTCTCCATTCTCCATAACAGCTTCCCACTGTCCATGTACCCAACAAGAATATAAACACAGCATTGTCTCTTTGGCTCCTCCTGCTGTCTGTGCACATTGAAGGTTATTAACTGCAGTTACAGTATATTATACAGAGGCCTTTCCCTGATTGATTTACTTTCTGTCAATAATTCACAATAACAAAAACATTTCAGAATGTTGATGTTACACTAATTGACATAAACCAGTTTCGCCTGTATCAAGCACACGTAGTGGATAGTTCAATAATCTCTGTTTGTGACAGAGACAGGAGGAGAGAAAGTTGAGAAGCAGGAAGGAATTTTTTGACAGCAACATCTCTCTTATAAGGATGTGGAGATATGAACTCTGGTTGACTCTGACGTTGCCTGGATCAATAGTAATTCAGTGGAGCCGGAGGGAAGAGAGGTAATTATCTGGAGGTTCTCAGGTATAATTGAACAGATGTGTGTTAAACTACCGGTAGGCTGGTTCAGCATCGAAATGCCAATGGTAATGTTTTAAACGCACTCTGAAACAGTTTAGCAGAGGAGAGACTGGTGAAAGATTCTCATTCCTCCACAGTCTGTTGTGAAATACAAATTGGTGGAAGCAACACGATATACACTGTATAGTCCCTGGTGTCTTTCCCTATAGATTTAAATCAGATAATTAGACTTTTGACCTTTCAAGTCTGACCTGATAGGTTAGACTTCTACATTTTCACAACTTAAGGTCAGGCACCAAAGGCTGAAATGACATTTTTGCATCTACTGTACCTATCAATTTTTTGATTATTCAATTTTTTAAATAAAAACTTGATAAATGTATATACTATCGTCATCAACATTTTAACTGAATTCTAAAATTTATTGGGGCAGCAGGTAGCCTAGTGGTTAGAGCATTGGACTTGTAACCGAAAGGTTGCAAGATCGAATCCCTGAGCTGACAAGGTAAAAATCTGTTATTCTACCCCTGAACAAGGCAGTTAACTGACTGTTCCTAGGCTGTCATTGAAAGTAAGAATTTGTTCTTAACTGACTTGCTTGGTTAAATAATAGTAATATGGTGACATTGACAATGATGTAGGCTGATTGTAGTGGTATGAAGGTTTGGCTTTTTTTGCCTGGTCACAGACACCTGCAGTGATTTGCACTGAAGTCCACAAGTGAAGGGAAAAGATGAGCGGAGGACAGTGCGTAGATACGAGAAGGAATTATACAACGAGCAAAGTGATGATGCTGTTTGTATGTGGCTGCTATTAAAGTGAACTGGGTGATTATTCCGACGAATCTGTTGAACAACTGAAAAACCTTTCTTAAAACGGAAGCAAACAGAACGAAACGGTGATAAAACTACCTGAATTTGTCCAATGGATACTTTAGTTTGCAAATGTTTGAACTAATGATTACACAGTAGATCAGAGCAGGCAAGAGTGTGCAAGGTGGTATTGAATGTGTTGCTGTATGTCACCTTGATTACTCCAATTTGTCTCTCGACCTGTGCACCTACAGTGCGTTATAAACTTTCATTTGTAGGCTAGGTTGTAGGTACCTCAATCCGAGTATCATGTAGTAGCCTAAACCTATCGATGTTACATTGAGCTGGGTGAATGGAATATGAATGACAGTCATCCAATATGATGTAATAGAAGTAAGGCCATGCTCATAAAAAAAATTGTCCTCCATCATCTTAAATGGCACCGACCGTCACTGGTCTAAATAGACGTTTGTTGTTTGGTAGTCGGAATTCAGTCTACTTGTCTTTAACTGCCATTCTCGAAAGTCAGACTCTTCCCACACACCAACTCAATTTTGTCAGCTTGAGAAGCATCTGCATTCACCAAATTGTGTGTGGTTATCCTTAGATATATTCTCCAGACTTGCCCCAGAGGGAATTGTTGATATGATGTACATTTGTTATTCTATATAGATAGCATAGTCTTTGGAAAAATGAAATGAAAATATTTAGTGTCCAGAAAAATTGTTAAAAGGTGATTGTGATATGATTAAGGGAAACAAAATTACCCTATGAGGGTGTGGAGCCTGGCCTTAAGAGTTTGGTTGAGCCTAATTTAAAGCCTATTCTGAATTTAAATAACACAATCTTGTTATGCATTATCCACAGGGTGTTCTCAGTCTGTACCGTGTGGCCTCTGAACCTGTCGCTGCTCTCGTCTGTGTGGGCCCCTATAGCCATAATCTGCTCCTGGTGATAAGGAGATCGCATGGCCTGGCGTGGCGAGTGGCATCTCCCTCCATCACCTCCCTCATTTCCTTCCTTTAAAGAGGACACATCAGGATGCACTGGCCCCAGGCATATGCTGTACCTCCACTCTAACTATATCTTCACCACATTCTCCCTCTCTCTCTGCTCTCTCTCTCTCCATTCAATTCTTTGAGGAGGGATGCTCAGGAGATCTGCCAGTCTGCAGGGCCTTTCTCAATTGGATTTGCTCAACTCCTGCATTCTCTCTCATCTGTCCTCTCTGGCCTCTTTTTGAAAAAGGTCAAAGGTAATCGAGGAGTGGCGGTGAGGAAAGGGAAAGTGGACGAAAATGTTCTGGTATGAAATTACACTGTCCTTCTCCAATCGTGCATCATCAGGCAAATTAAGTTTACGGGGTGGAATCCCAGAATAACCGTATAAGGTGATACAAATAAATGTAGCTCGTTGTGCAAGAGATTTTTTTAGATGAAGGATCAGTAGCACAGCGCCCCGCTAACGGGACAACTTCCGGTAAAACTGGAGGGCGCGCAATTCTAATTAATAATCATAAAAATTATGGATAACTTCTTATGGCTGCATCCCGCTAACGGGATCGATATGACAACAGCCAGTGAAAGTGCAGGGCGCCAAATTCAAACAACAGAAATCTCATAATTTAAATTCCTCAAACATACATTTGTCTTATATAATTTTAAAGGTAATCTTGTTGTTAATCCCACCAAAGTGTCCGATTTCAAATATGCTTTTCAGCGAAAGCACTACAAACGATTATGTTAGGTCACCACCAAACCACAATAAGCACAGCCATTTTTCCAGCGAAATATAGCAGTCACAAAAAGCAGAAATAGAGATAAAATGAATCACTAACCTTTGATGATCTTCATCAGATGACACTCATAGGACTTCATGTTACACAATACATGCATGTTTTGTTTGATAAGGTTCATATTTATATAAAAAAATCTGAGTTTACATTGGCGCGTTACATTCACTAGTTCCAAAAACATCAAGTGATTTTGCATAGCCACATCGTTTCAACAGAAATACTCATCATAAATGTAGATGATAATACAAGTTATACACATGGAATTATAGATATACCTCTCCTTAATGCAACCGCTGTGTCAGATTTCAAAAAAACTTTACGGAAAAAGCAAATCATGCAATAATCTGAGACGGCGCTCAGAACAATAGCCAAATTAGCCGCCATGTTGGAGTCAACAGAAACCAGAAAATACATGATAAATGTTTCCTTACCTTTGATGAACTTCATCAGAATGCAGTCCTAGGAATCCCAGGTCCACAATAAATGCTTGATTTGTTCGATAATGTCCGTTATTTATGTCCAATTAGCTACTTTGGTTAGCGCGTTTGGTAAACAATTCCAAAGTCACAAAGCGTGTCCACTATAACGTGACAAAATGTCCAAAAGTTCCATAACAGTCAGTAGAAACATGTCAAACGATGTACTGAATCAATCTTTAGAATGTTGTTAACATACATCTTGAATAACGTTCCAACCGGAGAATTAGATTGACTTCAGAAGAGCGGTGGAACGGAGCTGCCTATCACGTGAACGCGCGTGGTCAAAGCATGGTCAGCTCGTGGCAGTGGTGACTAATTCCTGTCTACTTCGGCCACCCTTCACATTAGAATCATCAAACAAAGTTCTATTGACTGTTGACATCTAGTGGAAGCCGTAGGAAGTGAAAACTCATCAATATCTTGCTGTAATTTCAATGGGAGCTTGGTTGAAAATCTGCCACCTCAGAAAAAATCCAAACAGGAAGTGGAACTTCTCAGGTTTTTGCCTGCCATATGGGTTCTGTTATACTCACAGACATAATTCAAACAGTTTTAGAAACTTCAGAGTGTTTTCCATCCAATACTAATAATAATATGCAAATATTAGCAACTATGACTGAGGAGCAGGCCGTTTACTCTGGGCACCTCTGTGCACCTTTCATCTACTCAATACTGCCCCTGCAGCCATAAGAAGTTAAACATTTAGGTACATATAAGTGTCTTATATCGGCTGAAATTTACAATGGTACCAATTATATGCATATCCTGGCTTCAGGGCCTGAGCAACAGGCAGTTTACTTTGGGCACGTCATTCAGGCGGAAATTGAGAAAAAAGGGGCCTAGCCCTAAGAAGTTTTAAAGATGGAACCAGGCAGAGACGAGCTCCAGCACTTTCTTGGTCCAGAGAGGAGTAAGATAGAAACTAGGATAAAAGCAGGCCTACTAACCCTAACCTTAGCGTCATGTCCACACCCCGGTTCAAATCTTACCCTAATCTCTCCAAAAGGGCTCCCTCACCCCTGGTTTTAAGAGGGCAGTTAAGTCCATCAGAAGCAGTATGCAGGATGAGGATGAATGGTATGATCTCACCCACACCCCAGTAACCTTGACATACCATCCCAATAAAATAATCCTATAAATACCACATTTACTTCATAATGGCAACTGATATGAATTTTAAACAAATAAAACCAAATAAACTTGTCTCAGTAGATTCCCAGTCCATTTTTATTCATGGGTTGTAATTTGGAGAGTAATTAGTTGCTCATTACTCAGAGAAGACACTGTGCTGCGGGCCCTCTTAACTTTACCCTATCACACTCCTTTCAGTACAGGGTCACATTTTTGTGAAGGCAGCCAGCTGGTAACCTATACAGTATGCCTTTGCCTCTTCGCCTAGTAAAATGACTCAGAAGTACGCCCCAGTCAAAATGCAATTACACCTTGTGCCGCGTTGTGTGTACTCAAAGAGCCACACTACTTTAAATGCATGGCAGCTCTATCAGCCCACTCTCTTTGCTTTCAGTGCTGACATCATTTATGGTCCTTTCCCACATTACCTGTCATTATTGCACACTCTCCTCTGCGCTTTCATATGTCATATCCTGTCCTCCACTTGTTGTAATTATGTGGAGTTTGATTTAAAGGCCACAGGATTTGTTTTTACCCTGAGAAAATTGTTTGTAGGCTACTTATCAAGCAGAGAAGAAAGACATAATCTGAGCATGTCATTATTAGAGGACATGTGAGCTCCCATCTTACATCTTCTGTCATGCTAATTACACAGGGGATCATTTAGGATGCATGCTGTTGAGGACCTGTGAAGAAAGCCTTGACCAAACTCTACAAAGCAATCAGGGAATTCATGCATCAATCTCATAAAAAAATCACAATACATCATACTGTCTTGAGCTCCTATGGAGAAGGTGAATCCAGAGAATAACTAGGGTCAATATGGGTGTGGGTCTGAACAGGGGGTGGTGGCGGGGTGTGGATCTGGTTGGTCTGGAACTCCTTTGACCTCTCTGCTCACAACCACAAAATCTTCTAAACTGCTGCAATTTGGGCCATCTTGAGATTGAGTGACAGCTTTAAAAGCCTTCAGGGAGAGGATGGGGGGTGGGGGGGCAGGGGTTAGAAGGTGGGAGAGACAGAGAGAGAGAGTGAAGAATAAGAAATAAGAAAAGGTTATCTGGAAGATGTGTGAAATCCTCATGTCTGGCTAGTAAGAATGTCATGTAGAAAATCTAGGAAAGAAGATGAGAGGGAGAAGAGAGGTAATCTGACCTTGATCTATTGTATTCATCATACATCTATCTACCTTTTCCATGTTTCAATCCCAAATGACTCATTATTCTCTAAAGACAGAGATACTTTACCTTGTTTAGTTCTGGCTAAAACATATGCATTCGATGAATGATTTCTGGGAGATGTTTTTCGTAGTTGCCTCTTTGCTTCATCGAATTGTTCATCCCACTAATGACCCTATGTATAGTTGCAGCAGAGAAAAAAAATCAGGAGGGGGAAAAAAAATCTAACCTTTTCGTGTCTCAAGCACAGTAAATGTATGACCCTGTGTTTTCCATGGGTGCACCGCATGGGAGCTTTTGACAGCATGACTTGTCTTCATTGACTTCTCTTCCTCTCCTTTTAAAACCTGTTAGGGCTGCAAGCCCGAGGTCGGTACACTTATGACAACATCCAGCTCAAGTGCAGGGCGCGAAATTCAAAATCTATTTTTTTTTCATATTTAACTTACAGCATTTGAAAGATAAACATCTTGTGAATCCAGCCAACATGTCCGATTTTTAAAATGTTTTACAGCGAAAACACCACGTATATTTATGTTAGTTCACCACCAAATACAAAAGAGGACAGACATTTTTCACAGCACAGGTAGCATGCACAAAGCCAACCTAACTAACCAAGATCCAACCAAACAAACCTAGAAACAACTTCCTCAGATGACAGTCCTATAACATGTTACACAATAAATCTATGTTTTGTTAGAAAAATGTGCATATTTGAGCTATAAATCAGTTTTACATTGATGCTACCATCATAGCTACAGTCAGAAATAGCACGGGAGTTGCCAGAGTAAATACAGACACCAACGTCAACTACCTAATTACTCATCATAAAACATTTCAGAAAAATATATGGTGTATAGCAAATGAAAGACAAAGATCTTGTGAATACAGCCAATATTTCCGATTTTTTAAGTGTTTTACAGCGAAAACACAATATATCGTTATATTAGCTTACTGCAATAGCTAACACACAACAGCATTGATTCCAAGTAATCGGTAGCGATAGCACAGTTCGACAGATATATGAAATAGCATCCCAAATTGGGTCCTTATCTTTGTTGATCTTCCATCAGAATGTTGTACAAGGGGTCCTTTGTCCAGAACCGTCTTTGTTTGGATCCAGAACTAACTATTTCCCTCTTGAATTAGCAAGCACACTGGCCGTGCGGCGCTAACCTCTCCTTCTTGAACAAATTCTTCCAACGCATCACGTCTAAAGTCCCGAATAAATTTCAATAATATAATTAAACTATATTGAAAAAACATACTTTAGGATGATATTGTGACATGTATCAAATAAAATCTAAGCCGGAGATCATATTCACCTATAACGACGGTTTTCCAGGAGGCGATTCCAGGTCCAACTTCGCGCCTTCGGGAAAAAAGAAAATGGCGGACCTCTCATTCCAAGAGGATGTATTCAATCCCAGAACAAGATAATCAAGTCATTTCTGCTCTCACTTCCGCTTGACACCCAGGGGAAGGTGTATGACGTGTTTCTATAGTCCCAAGTGACATGCCCTTTTATAGACAAGCTCTTGAAAAAAGACCTCGCTTTTGGAAATCTCACTTCCGGATAGGAAATGGGCTGCAGAAAGAGTTCTGGTTCACTTAGAGAAATAATTCAAACGGTTTTAGAAACTAGAGAGTGTTTTCTATCCAATAGTAATAATAATCTGCATATTGTACGAGCAAGAATTGAGTACGAGGCCGTTTGAAATGGGTACCTTTTTCCAAGTTACTCAATACCATAAGCCAGCCATAAGAAGTTAAGACAAACAAAAGAATGGCACTGTAAAAACAGAAACCGAAAGAAAAAACTGATTACAATGCATTACTGCTGTTTCACTTCACTAACTGTTCAATACTTACTGCTGTTCAACGGTATCAAAGGAGGTTTCACACTGAATTGAGTTTCCATTGAAGGTATTAATATTTTCTTGACAAAATATGGAAAATAATG
Organism: Salvelinus alpinus; assembly: GCF_045679555.1. Lineage (NCBI taxonomy): Eukaryota > Metazoa > Chordata > Actinopteri > Salmoniformes > Salmonidae > Salvelinus > Salvelinus alpinus. Next base: position 23,245,224 of record NC_092087.1, on the reverse strand, counting down.
GTGAGAATTAAATAAACTCTCACAAAACCAGTGCTTTACAAGGCTTAGGAAAGCAGAGTCACTAATAAGGTTCATCAGAGCTTAATGGCCTTCCAGCCATCCCCTCATTATAACACAATATAATAAAGATGAGACACTAGCGAGCTGGGCCTCATTAGGCCTATGGGCAGGAAACTCACCAGGGCCATGACCCCTCCATTCTTACACCGCTTACCGCCTTGCTCTGGCTACTATATTATCTGTCAACCAACCACAAATCTTTATGTTCCAACAGTAGTAGTTGGTTATACAATAAGTTGTATTTTTACTTAATTATTTGTGGTTTTACGTATGTGTTTTTTGTACATGTAAAATGTTTTCTGAGAGCTTGATTTGGCAAAAATCTATAAAATGATTTTGGAGTAGAACTTTTAAATGTGAGATCATGTAAAATTGCTTGACATTCTTCCAATACATTATTTCAATGCGACTGAAACAGGGCCGTAACTACATATGAGGAAAACGAACCTCTGTAATTCTTTCAGTAGTACCAGTCAAATGTTTTGACAGACCTACTCATTCAAGGATTTTTTATTATTTTCTACATTGTAGAATAATAGTGAAGACATCAAAACTATGAAATAACACATATGGAATCATATAGTAACCAAAAAAGTGTTTAACAAATCTAAATATATTTAGATTTTAGATTCTTCAATGTAGCCACTCTTTCCCTTCATGGCAACTTTGCACACTCTTGGCATTCTCTCAACCAGCTTCACCTGGAATGCTTTTTCCACATTTTGTTAGGTTAAAGCCTTATTCTAAAATTGATTAAATCGTTTTTTTCCCTCATCAATCTATACACAATACCCCATAAAGATACATCAAAACCAGGTTTGTAGACATTTTTACGAAGCACCTTTGGCAGCAATTAGAGCCTTGGGTCTTCCTGGGTATGACGCTACAAGCTTGGCACACCTGTCTTTGGTGAGTTTCTCCCATTCTTCTCTGCAGATCCTCTCAAGCTCTGTCAGGTTGGATGGGGAGCATCGCTGCACAGCTATTTTCAGGTCCCTCCAGAGATGTTCGATCGGGTTCAAGTCCGGTCTTTGGCTGGACCACTCAGCGACATTCAGAGACTTATCCCGAAGCCACTCATGTGTTGTCTTGTTTGTGTGCTTAGGGTCGTTGTCCTGTTCGAAGGTGAACCTTCGATCCCAGTCTGAGGTCCTGAGTGCTCTGGAGGAGGTTTTCATCAAGGATCTCTCTGTACTTTGCTCCGTTCATCTTTGCCTCGATCCTGACTAGTCTCCCAGTCCCTGCCGCTGAAAAACATCCTCACAGCGTGATAGTGCCACCACCATGCTTCACCGCAGGGATGATGCCAGGTTTCCTCCAGATGTGACGCTTGGCAATTACTACAGATCCTGGTTCAATACCAGGCTGTGTCGCAGCCGGACGTGACCGGGAGACCCATGAGGCGACGCACAATTGGCACAGCGTCATCCGGGTTAGGGGAGGGTTTGGCCAGCTGGGATGTCCTTGTCCCATTGCGCATCCTTGTCCCATCGCGCACTAGTGACTCCTGTGGTGGGCCGGGCGCATGCACGCTGACACGGTCACCAGGGGTACAGTGTTTCCTTCAACACATTGGATCGGCTGGCTTCCGGGTTAAGCATACATTGTGTCAAGCAGTGCGGCTTGGCGGGATTGTGTTTCGGAGTACGCACGGCTCTCGACCTTCGCCTCTCCCAAGTCCGTACGGGAGTTGCAGTGATGGGGCAAGATAGTAACTACCAATTGTATATGACCTGAGAATCTTGTTTCTCGTGATCTGAGAGTCTTTAGGTGCCTTTTGGCAAACTCCAAGCGGGCTGTCATGTACTGAGGAGTGGCTTCCATCTGGCCACTCTACCATAAAGCCCTGATTAGTAGAGTGCTGCAGAGATAGTTGTCCTTCTGGAAGGTTATCCCATCTCCACAGATGAACTCTAGAGTTCTGTCAGAGTAACCATCGGGTTTTTGGTCACCTCCCTGACCAAGGCCCTTTTCCCCCGATTGCTCAGTTTGGCAGGGCAGCCAGCTCTAAGAAGAGTCTTGGTGGTTCCTAACTTCTTCCATTTAAGAATGATGTTCTTGGGGATCTTCAATGCTGCAGACACAATCCTATCTCGAAGCTCTACGGACAATTAATTTGACTTCATGGCTTGGTTTTTGCTCTGACATGCACTATCAACTGTGGGACCTTATATAGTCAGGTGTGTGTCTTTCTAAATCATGTCTAATTAATTTAATTTACCACAAATGGACTCCAATCAAGTTGTAGAAAAATCTCAAGGATGATCAATGGAAACAGGATGCACCTGAGCTAAATTTAGAGTCTCATAGAAAAGGGTCTGAATTACTTATGAAAATAACGTATTTCCGTTTTAAAAACCTGTTTTTGCTTTGTCATTATAGGGTATTGTGTGTAGATTGCTGAGGATTTTTTTAAATCCATTTTAGAATAAGGCTGCAATGTAACAAAATGTGGAAAAGGTCAAGAGGTCTGAATACTTTCAGAAGGCACTTGTTGGCTGGTTTTCCTTCACTATGCGGTCCAACTCCCAATCCCAAACCATCTCATATGAGTTGAGCTCGGGTGATTGTGGAGGCCAAGTCATCTGATGCAGCACATCATCACTCTCCTTCTTGGTCAAATAGCCCTTACACAGCCTGGAGGTGTGTTGGATCATTGTCCTGTTGAAAAACAAATAATAGTGCCACTATCGCAAACCAGATGGGATGGCGTATCGCTGCAGAATGCTGTGGTAGCCATGCTGGTTAAGTGTGCCTTGAATTCTAAATAAATCACTGACAGTGTCACCAGCAAAGCACACCCACGCCATCACACCTGTTCCTCCATGCTTCACGGTGAGACCCACACATGTGGAGATCATCCATTCACCTGCTTGGCGTTTCACAAAGACACAGCGGTTGCAACAGAAAATCTCAAATTTGGACTCATCAGACCAAAGGACAGATTTCCACCAGTCTAATATCCATTGCTCGTGTTTCTTGGCCCAAGCAAGTCTATTATTATTGGTGTCCTTTAGTAGTGGTTTCTTTGCAGTAATTTAACCACAAAGGCCTGATTCTCGCAGTCTCCTCTGAACAGTTGATGTTGAGATGTGTCTGTTACGTGAAGCATTGTGAAGCATTTATTTGAGTTACAATTTCTGAGGCTGGTAACTCTAATGAACTTATCCTCTGCAGCAAAGGTAACTCTGGGGCTTCCTTTCCTGTGGCGGTCCTCATGATTGCTAGTTTCATCATAGCTCTTGATGGTTTTTGCAACTGCACTTGAAGAAACTTTCAAAGTTCTTGAAATTTTCTGGATTGACTGACCTTCATGTCTTAAAGTAATTTTCCACTGTTGTTTCTCTTTGCTTGTTTGAGCTGTTCTTGCCATAGAATGGACTTGGTCTTTTACCAAATAGGGCTATCTTCTGTAGAGGTCGACCGATTATGATTTTTCAACGCCGATACCGATTATTGGAGGACAAAAAAAGCCAATACCGATTAATCGGCCGATTAAAAAATATATGTTTTTATATATATAGATATATATCATACACACACACACACATTTCTGTAATAATGACAACTGCAACAAGGCTGAATGAACAATGAACACTTTTATTTTAACTTAATATAATACATAAATAAAATCTATTTAGTCTCAAATAACATGAGAACATATGTTAAAACGAACCACCAGCTTTCATGGGTCTTCAATATTCCCAGTTAAGAAGTTTTAGGTTGTAGTGCAGAAAGCAGAGCTTGTCTGCATGGTCCCCTGTCAATCTGCTCCTCTGCGAAACACAGACCTTATTTGAAGTAGATCAAGACATTCTCTATGGAAGACATGAACGGTAAAATAACGAAGGAACCCCTTTCAAGTTCAGCCGCAAGTTATTACAGGAATTATAACGCGTCGACTATTTCTCTCTAAACCATATACCTTTGACTAATCCGGAAACTATCACCTCGAAAACAAAACGTTTATTCCGTTCCGTATTTTATCTAACGGGTGGCTTCCATGAGTCTAAATATTCCTGTTACATTGCACAACCTTCAATGTTATGTCATAATTCCGTAAAATTCTGGCAAATTAGTTCGCAAAGAGCCAGGTGGCCCAAACTGTTGCATATACCCTGACTCTGCGTGCAATGAACGCAAGAGAAATGACACAATTTCACCTGGTTAATATTGCCTGCTAACCTGGATTTCTTATAGCTAAATATGCAGGTTTAAAAATATATACTTGTGTATTGATTTTAAGAAAGGCATTGATGTTTATGGTTAAGTACACATTGGAGCAATGACAGTCATCGATTGATTGTTTTTTATAAGATAAGTTTAATGCTAGCTAGCAACTTACCTTAGCTTACTGCATTCGCGTAATAGGCAGGCTCCTCGTGGAGTGCAATGTAATCAGGTGTTAGAGCATTGGACTAGTTAACTGTAAGGTTGCAAGATTGGTTCCCCCGAGCTGACAAGGTAAAAAATATGTCGTTCTGCCCCTGAAGAACGTTCCTAGGTCGTCATTGAAAATAAGAATGTGTTCTTAACTGACTTGCCTAGTTAAATAAATATTAAATAAAGGTGTAAAATAAAAGAATATATATATTTTTTTTTAATCGGCAAATCGGCGCCCAAAACTACCGATTTCCGATTGTTATGAAAACTTGAAATCGGCCCTAATTAATCGGCCATGACGATTAATCGGTCGACCTCTAATCTTCTGTATACCACCCCTACCTTGTCACAACGCAACTGATTGGCTCAAATGCATTAAGAAGGAAAGGAATTCCACAAATTAGCTTTTAACAAGACACACCTGTTGATTGAAATGCATTTCAGGTAACTACCTCATGAAGCTGGTTGAGATAATGCCAGGAGTGTGCAAAGCTCTAATCAAAGCAAAGGTTGGTTACTTTGAAGAATCTCAAATATATTTAGATTTTTAACACTTTTATGGTTACTACATGATTCCATATGTGTTATTTCTTAGAGTTGATGTCTTCACTATTATTCAACAATGTATAAAATAGTAAAAATAATGAAAATCCCTGGAATGAGTAGGTGTGTCCAAACTTTTGACTGGTACTGCATATATGTGACCCCTTTCAGGAAACAACTGCCTGCAGATTCATGCAGGGTAGTAACATCATGAGTTGTGATTATGGTTCATTGTTTATCTAGCTAGCTACATGTCTTAACCTGTCTGGGAACTAGCGGAACCCTCACCAACAGCCAATGAAATTGCATGGCGCCAAATTCAATCAACAGAAATCTCATAATTCAAATTTCTCAAACATACAAGTATTAGACTCCATTTTAAAGATAAACTTCTCGTTAATCAAACCACATTCGATTTCAAAAAGGCTTTTCTGTCGAAAGCAGAACATATCATTATGTTAGGTCAGCAACTAGTCACAGAAAGCATACAGCCATTTTCCAACCAAAGAGAGGAGTCACAAAAAGCAGAAATAGAGATAAAATGAATCACTAACCTTTGACATGCTTCATCAGATGACACTCCTGGGACAACATGTTACACAATACATGTATGTTTTGTTCGATCAAGTTCATATTTATATCCAAAAACCTCAGTTTACATTTGGCTTTGCCTCCAAAACATCCCGTGAATTTGCAAAGAGCCACATCAATTTACAGAAATACTGATAATAAACTTTGATAAACGATACATGCACAGAATTATAGCCCAGTAATCCAAATGCTCAATGCGCGATCGCCTAGTTAAGACAAAGTCAAAAAAGTCATATTACAGTTCATAGAAACATGTCAAACGAAGTATTGAATCAATCTTTAGGATGTTTTTTATCATAAATCTTCAATAATGTTCCAACCGGAGAATTCCTTTGTCTTCAGAAATGCAATGGAACTCAAGCTAACTCTCACGTGAATGCGCATGGTCAGCTCATGGCACTCTGGGAGAGACCTTACTCAATCCCCTCTCATTCACCCCCACTTCACAGTAGAAGCATCAAACAAGGTTCTAAAGACTGTTGACATCTAGTGGAAGCCTTAGGGAGTGCAATTTGACCCCATAGACACTGTATATTTGATAGGCAAAGAGTTGAAAACTACAAACCTCAGATTTCCCACTTCCTGGTTGGATTTTTCTCAGGTTTTTGCCTGCCATATGAGTTATGTTATACTCACAGACATCATTCAAACAGTTTTAGAAACTTCAGAGTGTTTTCTATCCAAATACACTAATAATATGCATATCTTAGCTTCTGGGACTGAGTAGCAGGCAGTTTACTCTGGGCACCTCTGGGCACCTTATTCATCCAAGCTACTCAATACTGCCCCCAGCCATAAGAAGTTACAATTATAAACATTCAACATTGGCCATGCTGTCAATGAAGCATGATTTGTGCCGCGTTCAAAACAACTGTTAACACTGAACTGCAAAATGTGACTTGGACACTGAACTCGGGAAAAATGAGCTAATATGCATATATTAGCAACTGGGACTGAGTAGCAGGCAGTTTACTCTGGGAACGCTTTTCATCCAAACGTGAAAATGCTGCCCCCTATCCCAAACAGGTTTTAACTGCTAATTTTTATATATATTTTTTTTTCTTTTTCTTTTTTTACCTTGATTTAACTAGGCAAGTCAGTTAAGAACAAATTAACAATGAAAGTTAAATCAGGGTCCATATAATTTGGATCAAAATAAAACATAATATCAGTCTTTAAAATGAACATTAATAGTAGTTTATTTTCAAATAAAATCTTCTAACTCACTCAAATCTTCTGACATAAGAACAGTCCCAAAATAAATGGTCAAGAGTCTCTGGGTCACAATCACAAAATACACATTTGTTATCAATAGCTATTTTGAATCTGTTCATAATTAAGGTCTTCACAGGGGCGCTTGACTGCTGTTGTTAGTACAGAACACTCGGCTCAACCCTTAAAGAGATGGGTGGGGCTAAAGCTTAAGAGGGTGTGAAAGATCCTGAACAGGTGTAGACAAAGAAGGGCCCTCCAATAGTAGTACCAAACAATTCAAAGGTAATTTTCTCTAAAGTGAGTTTACAAGTTTATCAACTTTCCATGAACAATTACTTTCCCATTGTTCCTCAAATGCAGTGTATGATATGCCATTTTGTAGCTCTGAGTCTCTACTTTTATCCAATGTAAAAAACACAATTTCAAATTTTGCTACATAAGACCGATTTGAGCCGGTCGGTCACATATATAGGCTATTTTGTACATAATAAAGAAAATCAATTACAGATCAACATCTTAATATTGCTCTCAGCGTTGATGAAAACTCATAATGCTTATGTTCTTCTAATCCCGCCTGCCTCTGCGAACGAGTGGAATCATGAACAGTGGTTTGTTTGTTATGTTCGTCTCCTGGATTTAACAGCACATTCACCACTCTCTCAAACAGCTAACTATGACATCTCGCGGCACAGGCCGAGGGCCGAGGACGTGAAACGAATTACCCCAGCTACGAATCGGCTCAAGTAGGCAGCTAGAGACCCTGCTGCTGTGTCTTTGTGAGATGCGGGACAAGAGCCAATTTTAAAACCGTCCTGCAACTCCTGCCATTTCTACAGACATCCCCCAAACAAACAAAAACCGACTATCGGAGAATGAGTACACAACTGGTAAATATGATGATTATCAGAGGTGGGACCAAGTCATTGTTTTACAAGTCACAAGTAAGTCTCAAGTCTTAGCACTCAAGTCTCAAGTCAAGACAGACAAGTCCAAGTCAAGTCTCAAGTCAAGACAGACAAGTATCAAGTCAAGTCTCAAGTCCTAAACTTTGAGTTTCGAGTCCTAAACAAGTCATAATGTGCTCTTCACCAAATGTAATACCATTTCATATTTTTAACAAGAGTAATAGTCAGTATATTTTATTTACGCAAATCATGAATGATTTAAAAAATATCTGTATATTTATTACTTTTCAAATAAACGTTATATTTCCATGGAAATACATGGGTAGCCATGAGAAAGCCCCCCCCCCCAATACTGCCCTCCCAAGCAAAAAGGCAGTAACTGCTCATTGGTCAAAAATTAGTTAATGTCATTTTTGTTACATTAAATGCATGCTTAATCATGTGGACAAGTATCCTGCCTCTATTGTACTGTGTTTTGGAGAAAATTGGGGTCGTATTAGCAGTAACTGCAAAAAGTTACTGTGAAACCAAGGTAAATGGCAGTAACTGAACTTACTGCCTTTTAGCTTGGTTTTAACCTGCCCTTGGCTGCAGTTACTGTGTTTTACCTTTGTATCATATCATTTTATTCTGATAGTGATGCAATCGAACCTGTATGACACTGACGGACAGCTACACACACATACATTGCTAATCTAGGGATACAACACCATGGCACAGCATTCCCGGGGGGAAATGATGGTTGAACTTGCTCTGAAACGCCGACATCCAGACACTGGTAAGAACTAGCTAGCTAAGTAGATCTGACATCAAAATTAATTAGCTAGCTAGCAAGCTAAGCTAGCTAACTAGCTAGCGAGCATAGACTAACAATGCTAATTTTGTACAACAAGCTTTGACATGCAAAACGTCTGCTCAATGTGTCTGCTTCAGTGCCATCATTACATGAATGCGGAAAAAACTGTTTTGCATGACTTCCACCAATCCCTGTGGTCTAGATGATTAGTATCTATGCGGATCAAAGTCGCCATGTGAGGGTGTATTAGGACAGTACAACCGTGTCAATACTAGGTTTTATTTCTGTCAATGTCCATCCATGCAATTTTTTTGTATTTGTAAATAAAAATTATAATGTAAGAGCCTTTTTGGGTGCAGGTATGAAATTAATAGATGAACTGAGTTATGACAGTGAAAATTATTAAGATAATGTTTGCACAAGATAAAATCAACATTGATTATATCCTATATTATAGAATAACTGAAAAGGATTATGATCATATGTTTGCACACCAGAAAATGTCAGTATTAATTATTATCATCCATGACAGAATAGAATCATTAGGATGCATGTCCCTGATTATTTGCTCTATTTATTTCAGTTGAGTTTGATGGCCACATTCCAACAAAGATTCCTGATCTACCCCCTTTAACTGAAGTCAGTGTCAACACTATTTGAAGAAATAGAGAACCAGTGGGTGGTCTCTGACTCCTTAGACATCAGTCTATCAGAAGAGAAATCAATTGCCAATGATGATGATGATGAAGATTATCATCCACCTTCAGAGTTGGAGTGGCAGCTGAGCCCGTGGACACAACTCCAGAACACCTATCAAACAAGAAATCCAAGATTCCACCAATGGGTAAGCCATGTGGTCCCAAATGCAAGAGGCAATGTACTCAGAATATTTCAGAGGTTAGGCAAAAGAAATATGCGAAAAGTATTGGGAGATGAACTATAAGGAGAAGAGGACATGGATCGTCCACATGGTGGCACAGCAATCTAAGAAAAATGTCACTGTTGGTGCTGACAGTCGACGCAGCAGGTCGTTTCTGTACCATCTTCCAAACCAGAGCGGTTCTGCACAACAGGTGTGCAAAGTGTTTTTCCTGACAACATTGGGCTACCATCCCAAAAATGACAGGTTGATTGTCACAATGATGGGTAAGTCAATCACCACCAAACTGATTCCACCAAAGGATCAGAGGGGAAAGAAAGCTTCAGCGAGCAAATTGAACATGAATCCAATCCTGCAACACATTGAGTCCTTCCATCGCCAAATCAACCACTACAGATGAGAGCGTGCCCCACATCGCCTCTACCTCCCTAGTGACGTCAATATTCGGTTCATGCATAATGACTACAAGGAGAAGAACAAAGATGCCAGCTGCGGTTATGAAACCTATAGCAAGGCGGTAAAGGGAAGGAACATCAGCTTTGTGAAGCTTGGAGAGGAGGAGTGCGAGCTCTGTTTGGTGCAGGGTCATCATCTGAAGATCGAGCACAGGGAGAATGAGGCCATGGAAACCCAAGCCTGCCAAGACAACAGCCATGCAGCACCTGAATTCACCATCACCAACCCCCGACTGCATGCAATGTAGAAAATATGAGGAACATAAGAAGTTCCATTACCAGGCTGATGCACAGAAAGATTGGCCTGAGGACTGGTCTGTGAGAAGCGTTGATATGCAAAAAGTCATCATGCTCCCTCGCATGCCAGGTGTGAAAACAGCATTGTTCACAAGAAGAATCGTTGCCTATCATGAGACATTCACCACCATTGGAAAGAAGTCTCAAAAGAAGAAGTAAACAATCTCAGTGGTATGGCATGAAGGAACAGCTGGTCGGAAGGCAGAGGAGATTACTTCATTTTACGTAACAGCACCGGAGAGTGAGAGAGATGTCAAGCATGCAGTGTATTGGGTGGATAACTGCACTTCTCAAAACAAAAACTGGTGCCTCCTAACATCACTGGTGAGTGTTGTCAATGCTGACTCAACTTTGATGGAGGACATCACCCTCAAGTTCTTCGAGCCAGGCACACCTTCATGAGTACAGACAGTTTCCACCATGGCGTGGAACAGGAAATGAAAGCTCGACCTGGAGGTGTGGTGTACGACTTCAGGGACTTCCTCCATGTGGTCGCTACTTCCAATGCAGGCAAGGTGGAGGTGGTCGAAATGAAAAAGGAAAACATCCTGGCATGGAAACCTGGCCATTCCATCGTCAAGCTGAAGAAGGCAGCAGCACCAAAGCTGGCAGAGATGGCTGAGATCCAGTTGAGGCGTGGATCCAGGAGCCTCTTCTACAAAGTCTCCCATGAAGAAAAGGACTTCACAGAGCTTGACTTCATCATGAAGAAAGTCACTCTAGAGACACCCTCGACACTACGTACACAGGATAGAGGGATAGAAGAGTCCAAGAAGATGGACATAATCACCAAGCTGTGTCCTCTGATGCCTGCAAATCGAAGGCAGTTCTGGAATGACTTGGCTGTGAACAGCATTGCTGAGGATGAGGAGTGATATGGAAGAACACTGAAGAAGTTTTACTTGAAAAATGAAATGTTACTTAAAAATGAAATGTAATGTCATTTGGGTCCTCTTGTAAATATGTTTAAAATGTATTCTTAAAGCTGTTATTTATTCATTCAAAAATTACAAATAAAATGTTTTTATTAGCAATCTCATGGTCATTTTGGTCATGGTCATACTTCGATCATGACCATACTCATGGTCATACTTCGATCATGTTCCATCATTATATATTACAAGACAGTTAATCATTTCATGTAATTCAAACAATTTCAGTGCTGCTTTTCACATTTATTCTTATAACAAGACATGGGCTACTTGTCAAACACAGTATGTAATGTGACTGACGCAGAACCTACATCTCTATGTAAATGCAACTGGTATCTTAGCGGAAGACACACAAAGGATGACGTTTCAACTCTGTTACACTGTCAGTAATTACACTGCTCTTGTATTAATAGCATAAATAAAGTATAGTATAGAAGTATAGTAAACTAACAAATGGAAATGGCAGCAATTTATAACATATCATGCCAAGGAAGAAGGCAGTAACAGCCGTTTAAGGGTCAAAGGTCATGTCAGAGGTCAGGGTCAACATGAATAAAAAATGTACTCATAGTAAGGCAACAGATCATTACATCTCCAATGATAACCCTAGAATTCATTTGGCTGAACAATTAAAAAACTTTGAAGGCATTATTCTCAGTTCCACTGTATGAGCAGTTACTGCCTTTTTGCTTGGGAGGGCAGAATAGTGATCGACTATCGAGGATCGCTATGGGGCGCAATCGGGCGATGTAGGCTTGTACACAATCGCCCAACCTTAACACACACACACACTCTCTCTGTGTGGTTACAGTAGGCTAACGTATGTCAATGGTTTTAGTAAGAGCAGTAACATCAGGCAGGATTTAGTCTACCAACTGCCTAGCCAGTTGTAGCTCAATCTTGGGTGCAATGATCACATTCCCGCCCTGACTGACTGTGTGGAGGCTCATTGATTTAACGTTACGTTAGCCTACATGCTACACTAGCAAAGTTATAAATTATTTAGCTGTCGGCTATATTAGCCACGACTTACCATTCTTTGTGCAGCTTCAAATGTCGAACAAAGTTGGAAATTGTTGCACCTCCATCTGTAATTTTCTTCCAGCATGTTTTGCAAGTTTCAATCAATTTTTTGTTGATACAGCTGGCTGCTGTCCAATTCAAACTGTAATCCGTTAAATGAAGAGTTGATGCGCTGCACACTTTTTTATAGCACCATTTTAAATATTTGGGCTTTGGGAGGGTATCAAGTCAGGTCGAGTCAAAAGGCTCAAGTCCAAGTTAAGTGACGAGTCATTGGTGTTAAAGTCAAAGTCGAGTTGCAAGTCATCATATTTGTGACTCGAGTCTGACTCGAGTCCAAGTCATGTGACTCGAGTCCACACCTCTGATGATTATAGATATGTCAGTCAGTCAGGTGGCTAGCTGCTGGGAGAGACTTACAGTATATTGCAGTAACATTGAAGAGCTCTGGCTAGTATTACTAAAAGTATGAAGTAAGAAGCTTACTTTAAACGGAGTCTACCTCAGCAGGAGCAGAAAATTGTTCTCATAATAGCATTGCTTTACAAAGAGTAGGCTACTAAGACAGACAGTGATGTGGTGCTCAGTGGTCAGGCTGAGGCAGGCTACAATGCATTCAGGTGAACGCAGGTGAGACGCATAGAGAGAGGAACCAAGCACAGAGGATAGTACAGTGGTTCCATTGTGGGTCCCGTGAGAAAATCTGTACTAATCTTATCAAACAAATTAGAAGTTACAAGTTATGCTATATCTTTTTTTTTCTTCCCTATAGGCCTAAATTAAAATGCAATTTTTTGAAAATGTATTTTCTTTTCACCTTTATTGAACCAGGTAGGCCAGTTGAGAACAAGTTCTCATTTACAACTGCGACGCGGCCAAGATAAGGCAAAGCAGTGCGACAAAAACAGCTTAAAATTAGAGAGGGAGATAATACGGTTCTAAATATGTCATATGTTTTTGTTTATATCGGTGGTTGTTCGTCTTATAGCGATTGCCCACTGGAGATTATAGTTGACCAATTACCCAACATTTTATTAATTCATATTTTATTAATTCATGTGAATGTGATAATACGATCATCTGTGTGCTCCATTGATGTTTGTTTCTGCGGAGCTTGATTAGTAATGCATTGGAATACAAATGTGAACACTGTCGTTTGAGAAAAAATATACCTTTGTAAAAAGTTTATGATTTTATGCAATTCAACATTACAACTGACTGAACAGTTGCTGATTCTACGTGTCAGTGTGAATCATTTCTCATATTTGCCCTTTTCAGGTTTATAACATTACCATTTTATAGCTAATACGCTATGTTTGTAGATCGACTGAGGTAAATTAACCTATGGCAGCCAAGGTGTTAATGGCTGGGGTCATTTTTGCTTGTTTTTGCTGTTTTCCAAATAGCATATCAAAGTTGCTTTCATTGTATAGACATGCAGTAAATGAGCTTCATGCACCAACACTTTTCCAGAATAGCCAGCTTCTGAGTCACTCTCAATCACTTTACATTTTCCCTCAAGTATACATTCATCTAGATTATTCTCATTGGTGTATTGATTCATTTAAATAAAGACTGAGCACCTTGCTGCAGCATTATAGCCCAGTGATTGTGATCACATGAGGGCTAGGCTTCTATGTTGTGTACTTTTTCATCTGGCAATTTTCTTATTGTCAGGAAAATTACAAATTCAAACCTCTGCTTTCCTTTATAGCTTTGATTTGTGTGCTTTCAATTGAACCACAATTGGATTTAGTGGAAATAAATAGCTACAAATCCACTGCCATTTTGTTATGAATACCTGGAAATACTGTGATTTTCACAGAAAATGCTTCCATGCTGATATGGAAATATGTTTCCGGGAGACTACTACGAAAACACATTGAGATTTAAAGGTCTAACATTATTTGGTGCCAGAATTAACCATAATCTAAACAAACAATGGGAATCATCAAGGAAGCTGCATTTCTTTAGTTAATCCATCATATATTTCTGAAAGAGGCTCTGCAAATGAGTCTTTGGACACAGTCCTGAGAAATGTAGCCAGGGGGCCTGGCCTAGGGCTGGGACTGAGGCTTTTATCATTAAAGGCATGCTGACGGGTTGACGGCCCAGTACATCACCGGGGCCAGGCTTCCTGCCATCCAGGACCTCTATACCAGGCGGTGTCAGAGGAGGGCCCTAAAAATTGTCAAAGACTCCAGCCATCCTAGTCATAGACTGTTCTCACTGCTAGCGCACGGCAAGCGGTACCGGAGCACCAAGTATAGGTCTAAGAGGCTTCTACCCGAAAGGCATAAGACTCCTGAACATCTAATGAAATGGCTACCCAGACTATTTGCATTGCCCCACCCCCCCCTTATACGATGCTGCTACTCTCTGTTATTATCTATGCATAGTCACTTTAATAACTCTACCTACATGTACTTATTACCTCGACACCGGTGCCCCCGCACATTGACTCTGTACCGGTACCCCCTGTATATAGCCTCACTATTGTTATTTTACTGCTGATCTTTATGTCATGCCCTGATCTGTTTCACCTGTCCTTGTCTCCACTCTCCTCCAGGTGTTGTCCATCATCCCCATTATCCCCTGGGTACTTATACCTGTGTTCTCTGTTTGTCTGTTGCCAGTTTGTCTTGTTTGTCAAGCCAACCAGCATTTTTTTGTCTCAGCTCCTGCTTTTCCCCAGTCTCTCTTTTTCTCGCTCTCCTGGTTTTGATCTCTGCCTGCCCCTGACCCTGAGCATGCCTGCCGTCCTGTGCCTTTGCAACTACTCTGGATTATCAACCCCTGCCTGCCTGGACCTGTCGTTTGTCTGCCCCTGTTGCTGTAATAAACATTGTTACTTCAACACTGTCTGCATTTGGGTCTTACCTGAAAAGTAATATTTTAATTATTTGTTACTTTTATCTCTTACTTTTTTTAGGTATTTTCTTAAAACTGCATTGTTGGTTAAGGTCTTGTAAGTAAGCATTTCACTGTAAGGGCTACACCTGTTGTATTCGGTGCATGTGACAAATACAATTTGAGTTGATTCAAATCATATTCACACCTATCCCTTTATTGACTGGCGTGTTAAATGTGACTGCACTTCAGTACATTGTTGAGCTAATGATGTGTCTAAAATGGTTTATACAGAATGTCCAGAGGTCAGAGAGGACTCATGGGGAAACTATGGCTATGTCTGATTTTAATATTTTACTGTCCATCCATGTGAAATTAATAGGAGACAGATATACAGTACCAGTCAAAAGTCTGGACGCACCTACACATTCCAGGTTTTTATTTTTTTTACTATTTTCTACATTGGAGAATAATAGTGAAGACATCAAAACTACAGTATGAAATAACACACATGGAATCATGTAGTAACCAAAAAAGTGTTAAACAAATCTAAATATATTTTATATTTGAGATTCTTCAAAGTAGCCACCCTTTGCCTTGATGCCAGCTTTGCACACTCTTGGCATTCTCTCAACCAGCTTCATGAGGTAGTCACCTGGAATGCATTTCAATTAACAGGTTGCCTTGTTAAAAGTTCATTTATGGAATTGATTTACTTCTTAATGCGTTTGAGCCAATCAGTTGTGTTGTGACAAAGTAGGGGTGGCATACTGAAGATAGACCTATCCTTATCTCAGCTCACTGGTCACCAGAGCAGCACCCACCCGTAGCACGCGCTCCAGCAGGTATATTTCACTGTTCATCCCCAAGCCAACTCCTCCTTTGGCCATCTATCCTTCCAGTTCTCTGCTGACAATTACTGGAACAATTTGCAAAAGTCTTAAATTTCCCTCACTAACTTTAAGCATCAGCTGTCAGAGCAGCTTACCGACCATTGCACCTGTACACAGCCCATCTGTAAATAGTCCTCCCAACTACATCATCCCCATATTGTTATTTATTTTTGCTCCTTTGCGCCCCAGTATCTCTACTTGCACATTCATCTTCTGCACATCTATCACTCCGGTGTTTAATTGCTAATTTGTAATTATTTCGCTACTATGACCTATTTATTGCCTTACCTCCCTAATCTTACTACATTTGCACACACTGTATATAGACTTTTCTATTGTGTTATTGACTGTATGTTTGTTTATCCCATGTGCAACTCTGTGTTGCTTGTGTCGCACTGCTTTCCTTTATCTTGGCCAGGTTGCAGTTGTAAATGAGAACTTCCATCTCTCAACTGGCTACCTGGTTAAATAAAGGTGAAATAAATAAAAATGGTGGTACAAGTCCAAGTCCATATTATGGCAATATAAATGACAGTCCATCATTAATTTAGGACATGAAGATCAGTCAATCTGGAAAATTTCAAGAACTTTCAAGAAAGTTTCTTCAAGTGCAGTTGCAAAAACCATCAAAAGTTATGATGAAACTAGCTCTCATGAGGACCGCCACATGAAAGAAAGACCCAGAGTTACCTCTGCTGCAGAGGATAAGTTCATTAGATTTACCAGCCTCAGAAATTGCAGCCCAAATATATGCTTCACAGAGTTCAAGTATCAGACACATCTCAACATCAACTGTTCAGAGGAGACTATGTGAATCAGAACTTCATGGTCGAATTGATGCAAAGAAACCACTACTAAAGGACACCAATAAGAAAAAGAGACTTGCTTGGGCCAAGAAACACGAGAAATGGACATTAGATCGGTGGAAATCTGTCCTTTGGTCTGATGAGTCCAAATTTTAGATTTTTGGTTCCAACCACAGTGTCTTTGTGAGACGCAGAGTAGGGTGAACGGATGATCTCTGCATGTGTGGTTCCCACCGTGAAGCATGGAGGAGGAGGTGTGATGGTGTGGGAATGCTTTACTGGTGACACTGTCAGAGATTTCAAATCACATCAAATCACAATGTATTTGTCACGTGCGCCGAATAAAACAGGTGTAGACCTTAAAGTGAAATGCTTACTTACAGGCTCTAACCAACAGTGCAAAAAAAGGTATTAGGTGAACAATAGGTAAGTAAAGAAATAAAAACAACAGTAAAAAGACAGTGAAAATAACAGTAGCGAGGCTATATACAGTAGCGAGGCTACATGCAGGCACCGGTTAGTCGGGCTGATTGAGGTAGTATGTACATGTAGATATGGTTAAAGTAACTATGCATATATGCTGAACAGAGAGTAGCAGTAGCGTAAAAGAGGGGGTGGTGGGTGGTGGGTGGCGGGACACAATGCAGATAGCCCGGTTAGCCAATGTGCGGGGGCACTGGTTGGTCGGGCCAATTGAGGTAGTATGTACATGAATGTATAGTTAACTTCTCTAGGGTAGGTGCAGCATTCGGAATTTTGGATGAAATGCATGCCCAAATTAAACGGCCTGTTTCTCGGGCCCAGAAGATATGATATGCATATAACTGGTAGATTTGAATAGAAAACACTCCAAAGTTTCCAAAACTGTTAAAATGGTGTCTGAGTTTAACAGAACTGATTTGGCAGGCGAAAACCTGAGAAAAATCCATTCAGGAAGTAGTTTTTTGGGGGGTTTGTAGTTTTCTATTCAATGCCATTACAGTATCCCTTGACTTAGGACTCAACTTGCAGTTTCTATGCCTTCCACTAGATGTCAACAGTCTTTAGAAAGTGTTTCAGTCTTGTATTCTGAAAAATTAGGAAGTAAGAGCAGTCTGAATGAGTGGACCCTAAAGTTTCACGGAGCTTTATCTTGCGCACAACCGGGAGAGTGCGTTTCTTGTTTACATTTTATATTGACAACGTTATTGTCCGGTTGAAATTGTATCGATTATTTAGGCAAAAAACAACCTGAGGTTTGAATATAAACATCGTTTGACATGTTTCTATGAACTTTACGGATACAATTTGGATTTTTTTGTCTTCCTGTTTTGACTGCGTTTGAGCCTGTGGATTACTGAAGAAAACGCGCAAACAAAACAGAGGTTTTTGGGTATAAAGAGACTTTATCGAACAAGAGGAACATTTATTGAGTAACTGAATGTCTGCTGAGTGCAACCATATGAATATCATCAAAGGTAAGGGATTAATTTTATCTCTATTTCTAAATTGTGTAACTGTTCTATCTGGCTGGCTACTGTTCGTAATGATTTGTCTTGTGGGCTATGTTCTCATAATCGTAATGTATGCTTTCGCCGTAAAGCGTTTTATAAATCTGACACCGTGGTTTGATTCACAAGAAGTTAATCTTTAAACCTATGTAAAATATGTTTTGTTTTCTGAATTTTTATAATGAGTATTTCTGTATTTGAATTTGGCGCCCAGCAGTTTCACTGGCTGTTGAAGAGAGGTTAAAGTGAATATGCATATATGATAAACAGAAAGTAGCAGCAGCGTAAAAGTGGGGTTAGGGGCGCACACAATGCAAAAGGTCTATGACTGGGGTGGCTGGGGTCTTAAACCATTTTTAGGGTCTTCCTCTGACACCGCCTGGTGTAGAGGTCCTGGATGGCAGGCAGCTTAACCCCAGTGATGTACTGGGCTGTACGCACTACCCTCTGTAGTGCCTTGCAGGGGGATGCCGAACAATTGCAGAGTTATTTGGAATTCCAGGCTCACTTAACCAGCATGGCTACCGCAGCGTTGCGCTGTGGGACTATCATTTGTTTTTCAACAGGACAATGACCCAACACACCTCCGGGCTGTTTAACTTCTCTAGGGTATGTGGGACGGTAGCGTCCCACCTCGTCAACAGCCAGTGAAACTGCAGGGCGCCAAATTCAAAACAACAGAAATCCCATAATTTAAATTCCTCAAACATACAAGTATTTTACACCATTTTAAAGATACACTTGTTGTAAATCCAGCCAAAGTGTCTGATTTCAAAAAGGTTTTACGACGAAAGCACACCAAACGATTATGTTAGGTATGAGCCAAGTCACAGAAAAAGACAGCCATTTTTCCAGCCAAAGAGAGGAGTAACAAAAAGCAGAAATAGAGATAAAATGAATCACTAACCTTTGATGATCTTCATCAGATGACACTCATAGGACTTCATGTTACACAATACATGTATGTTTTGTTTGGTAAAGTTCCTATTTATATCCAAAAATCTGAGTTTAGGCGGGACGCTACTGTCTCACTTGGCAAAAAGCCTGAGAAAATGCAGAGCGCCAAATTCAAATTAATTACTATAAAAATTACTATAAAAATCAAACTTTCATTAAATCACACATGAAAGATACCAAATTAAAGCTACACTGGTTGTGAATCCAGCCAACATGTCAGAATTCAAATAGGCTTTTCGGCGAAAGCAAACGATGCTATTATCTGATGATAGCACCATTGTAAACAAAGAGAGATAAGCATATTTCAACCCTGCAGGCGCAACACAAAACGCAGAAATAAAAATATAATTCATGCCTTACCTTTGACGAGATTCTGTTGTTGGCACTCCAATATGTCCCATAAACATCACAAATGGTCTTTTTGTTCGATTAATTCCATCGATATATATCCAAAATGTCCATTTATTTGGCGCGTTTGATCCAGAAAAACACCGGTTCCAACTTGCTCAAACGTCACTACAAAATATCTCAAAGGTTACCTGTAAACTTTGCCAAAAAATGTCAAACTACTTTTGTAATACAACTTTAGGTATTTTTTAACGTTAATAATCGATAAAATTGAAGACGGGATGATCTGTGTTCAATACAGGATTAAAACCAACTGTAGCATGCTTTCTGGTCTCGCGCCTCTAACAAACAGGACATGTCGAGTGACTCTCATTCAAGATAGCCGTACTTCCATACTGTACTGGTTGAGAGAATGCCAAGAGTGTTCAAAGCTGTCATCAAGGCAAAGGGTGGCTACTATGAAGAATCTCAAATATAAAATCTATTTTTATTTGTTTAACCTTTTGTCAATAGGGGGAGCTGTTAGCACTATTTATTTTTTTACATTTCCAAATTAAACTGCCTCGTACTCAATTCTTGCTCGTACAATATGCATATTATTATTACTATTGGATAGAAAACAATCTCTAGTTTCTAAAACCGTTTGAATTATGTCTGTGGGTGAACCAGAACTCTTTCTACAGCGAAAGTCATGACAGGACATGCGAAGGTCTGAAAAATAGTCTCTGATCTCGGATCAGTTTAAAACTCTGTGTGTGCCCTATGGATCGAAATGAACTGCACCCGCCTTCCCCTGGATGTCAGTAACCAATGAGAAGTGGAATGGTGTCTCTACGTGTTTCTCAGAGTTTATAAAAGGCAATGGAGTGAGATGTCCCTTCTTTTCGACGCTCGCCAAGGCGCAAGAGAGGACATCAGAATGGCATGCTCAAAAGCTCTCGTTATTGACCAAAGATATATCCGTCTGTGATTTAATTCGATATAGGTGTTAGAAACATCATAACGAAGTTATTTTAAACCGATTTATATCAGTTTATGCGAGTATATTGCTATTTTTCGGAATTTCCTTAGTATTGCGTTTGAGGATTTGGACATGTGTGTGCCGTGTAGCTATCGTTAGCTGCTAGTTCCGAAGTTGAAGAGGTCGTTTTACAACAAAGCAACAATTCTTTTGGACGAAGGACACATTGCCCAAGATACTGATGGAAGCTCGTCCAAAAGTAAGAGCTATTTATGATTTTATTCCGTATTTATGTGGAAAAATGTAAACGCAGTTGTCGGCCATTTTTTGAGGCACTAGTCTGGCTGTAACTCACAATGTATGTCTAGTAACGTAAATTTTTAAAATCTAAATCAGCGGTTGCATTAATAACCAATGCATCTTTCATTAGCTGTCCAACCTGTATTTTTTTAGTCAATCTAATCGATAAATAATCGTAAACTTAGGTGCCTTTCCAAGATGGCGCCGGCCAGAATGCATGCCATGTTTTGACAGATTACATTGCATAACCACGATTTGTGATGCTAAATATGCACATTTTCGAACAAACTCTATATGCATTGTGTAATATGATGTTACAGGACTGTCATCTGAAGAATTCTGAGAAGGTTAGTGAAAAAATTAATATATTTTGGTGGCGATAACGTTATCGCCCCTTTTGCCTTGATTCAATGCTGGGGTGATGTTAGCTCATGTGGTATGCTAATATAACGATATATTGTGTTTTCGCTGTAAAACACTAAGAAAATCTGAAATATTGTCTGGATTCACAAGATCTGTGTCTTTCAATTGCTGTATGCTGTGTATTTTTCAGAAATGTTTTAGGATGAGTATTTTGGTAATTGACGTCGGTCTCTAATTATTCCGGCTGCTTCCAACGCTATTTCAGATTGCAGCTGCAATGTAGAACTGTGATTTATACCTGAAAAATGCAAATTTTTCTAAAAAAACATATGCTATACCATAAATATGTTATCAGACTGTCATCTTATGAAGTTGTTTCTTGGTTAGTGGCTATATATATCTTTATTTAGTCTAATTAGTGATAGCTACTGATGGAGTAAAAAACTGGTGGAGTAAAAAAAGTGGTGTCTTTTGCTAACGTGGTTAGCTAATAGATTTACATATTGTGTCTTCCCTGTAAAACATTTTAAAATTCAGAAATGATGGCTGGATTCACAAGATCTGTATCTTTCATCTGGTGTCTTGGACTTGTGATTTAATGATATTTAGATGCTAGTATTTACTTGTGACGCTATGCTAGGCTATGCTAGTCAGCTTTTTTACTGTGGGGGGTGCTCCCGGATCCGGGATGAGTACCAAGTAAAAGTTAACACTTTTTTGGTTACTACATGATTCCATATGTGTTATTTCATAGTTTTGATATCTTCACTATTATTCTACAATGTAGAAAATAGTACAAATAAATGAGTAGGTGTCCAATCTTTTGACTGGTAGTGTAGTTGTGAAAGACAATGGTGTGATGGTCTCCATTGGCCCTTATTGATAGAGATAGCAGGAAACACAATGCCTCTCGCAACTTGCTTCTCCAATGTGTCTTCCCACTTTAGCTGGAGCTGAGCAGTTTAGGCTGAGATCAGGATACAGACTGGAGCTGTCCATGATCCTGAAATTAACATGGTACTGGCTGTAGCTGTCCATGTTCCTGAAGTAGCTACATACTGGTTACTGTGAGGGAATCCTTTCTGCTAAGGCGATGGCTACGGATATGGAGTTTCGCCCACACCCCGCCTCTCCGGAAACCTCTTTCTCAAAGCTAAGGAACCGGATCACGTTCTGTTATTTTAAGCAGACGTTAATCTAGCATAGCTGCTGCTCACTCTCCCCCTCCCTTCACATGTCGCTCTTTATTCACCCTCTTCTGAACCATGGTGATGTAGCCTATGTCTCTCTCTGCCTCATATTTCTGAACAGCTGAAATAAAAACCCTGCGGCGATTTGAACAAACATTCCAAAACATATATTTTATGAAGTCTACAACCTTCTCTGTCTGTTGTAATGGATATTACAGTTGCACAAGCAGGACGCAGTCCCTACACTTTGGAGCAAATACATTCAGCGTTTTCTGTGACGACGTAGGCTAATCTTTATAGTTGCTGCCATATCGTAGTTCCTGAAAAAAGAACACTAGCCAATGTTTGCATTGATGCTTAAGAAATATCATTTTTATTTTATGTAACCTTTGTTTAACCAGGAAAAGCCTATTGAGGGAGACCTGGCCAAGAAGGCAGCAACAATGAATACATTACAGAATTAAAACATACAACAATACAATACAACATGATTCAGCATTTTAAAAAAGCATTTATACTCCTCCGTCTCCCATCAATATTTTTTGGATTGGATTGTAGACTATTCCATGCCTCTGGTGCACAAGAAGAGAAGGCAGTCTGGCCTAATACTGTGAATGTCCTGGGGACTTTAAGTAGCAGCCACCTAGCAGACTGGGTATGGTAACTGCTGGTGGTGAAGGAGACCAGACTACAGAGGTAAAGAGGGAGTTTACCCAAAAGGGCTTTGTAGATGAACACATACGAATGTAGCTTTCTGCGCATATAAAGTTAGGTGCAACCTACCATTTGGTACAAGGTGCAATGATGGGTGAGTGACTTGGCATTTGTAATAAAGCGCAAGGATGCATGATAAACAGAGTCCAGTCTCTGTGAGATGGAGGAGGTTGCATGCATATACAACAAGTCAACATAATCAATTACAGTGAGAAAAGTGGCCTGAACAAGCTTCTTTCTAGCCATAAGCTGGAAGCAAGCCGTATTACGAAAATAAAAACCCAATTTTAATTTAAGCTTCCTCACAAGATTATCCATTTGAACTTTAAAGGACAACTTGTCATCCAACCATACACCTAGGTATTTGTAGGATGCCACTTTTTCAATGGATAAGCCACCTGTCACGTTCCTGACCTGTTTTATGTTATTTTTGTATGTGTTTAGTTGGTCAGGGCGTGAGTTGGGGTGGGCATTCTATGTTTTGTGTTTCTATGTTTAGGTCACTTGTAATTAGCCTTATATGGTTCTCAATCAGAGACAGGTGTTTGACGTTTTCCTCTGATTGAGAACCATATATAGGTTGGCTGTTCACACTGTTTGTTTGTGGGTGATTGTCTTCCGTGTCTGTGCACCACATGGGACTGTTTCGGTTGTTCGTTTGTTTGATGTAGTCTGTTCCTGTTCGTGAGTTCTTCGTGTAGTTATGTAAGTTCCATGTTCAGGTCTGTCTACGTCGTTTTGTTATTTTGTAATTTTCCAAGTGTTTTTCGTGTTCGTCTTCGTCTTTAACTAAATTTCAATATGTCATCACACCTCGCTGCATTTTGATCGAATCCTTGCTCCTCCTCTTCGGATGAAGAGGAGGAGGAGAACCGTTACACCACCAGACATTAAATCGCGAATTAGACTCCGTGTCTGTGTCTTGCTGCGTTCTACCTCTGGGCAGCCGAGCGTGTATCCGAACTGGTAAAAATAGTTTTACGATGGGTGAGTTTGTTTTGCATCGCCCAATGCTATAGTTATGCAATATATGCTGCTATATCGTGGCGAGAGTAAATAGCGTCGTGCTTATGTTTGCAATACTGACAACAGGTTTGTACAAACATGTCGATGATGTATTTTGTTTAAAATATGTAAATATTTGTAGTCTACTCCCCTACTGAAAAAAGAACATGAAATTACATTTATACTTACTGAGGCACGGAGTGCAATAGTTCAAACAGTTTTGTGTACAACATGAAGTTTGTAGGAAATCACAGTTATGCCTAATAGCCTACTGAGGGAATGCAATAGTTCGAACAGTTTTGTGTACATCATGAAGTTTGTAGGCTACACCAGTGACCAGACAAAGGCTATCAAAGAGGAGGGAGCGGCAACAGCACTGAGCCCTCGGCTTCATAAAAAAAGATACTGCACATGCACATCAGTGGTGTAAAGTACTTAAGTAAAAATACTTTAAAGTACTACTTAAGTCGTTTTTTTTGTATCTGTACTTTACTTTACTATTTACATTTTTGACAACTTTTACTTTTACATTCCTAAAGATAATAATGTACTTTTTACTCCATTAATTTTCCATGACACTCAAAAGTACTCGTTACATTTTTAATTCTTAGCAAGACAGGACAAGGGTTCAATTCACTGACTTATCAAGAGAACATCCCTGGTCATCCCTACTGCTTCTGATCTAGCGGACTCACTAACCACAAATTAGTCATTTGTAAAGAATGTCAAAGTGTTGGAGTGTGCCCCTGGCTATCCGTAAATGTAAAAGAAAACTAGAAAATAGTGCCGTCTGGGTTGCTTAATATAAGGAATTTGAAATGATTTATACTTTGACTTTTGATACTTAAGTATATTTTAGCAATTGCATTTACTTTTGATACTTACCCTGTCTGGCTCCGGGGTTCCGCTAGCGGAACTCCTCCCACATTCCACTGAAAAGGCAGAGCGCGAAATTCAAAAAATATTTTTGAGAAATATTTTACTTTCACACATTAACAAGTCCAATACAGCAAATGAAAGATACACATCTTGTGAATCCAGCCAACATGTACGATTTTTAAAATGTTTTACAGCGAAAACACCACGTATATTTATGTTAGCTCACCACCAAATACAAAAAAGGACAGACATTTTTCACAGCACAGGTAGCATGCACAAAACCAACATAACTAACCAAGATCCAACCAAACTAACCAAGAAACAACTTCATCAGATGACAGTCCTATAACATGTTACACAATAAATCTATGTTTTGTTCAAAAAATGTGCATATTTGAGGTATAAATCAGTTTTACATTGCAGCTACCATCACAGCTACCATCAAAAATAGCACCGACGCAGCCAGAGTAATTATAGAGACCAACGTGAAATACCTAAATACTCGTCATAAAACATTTCTGAAAAATCGATGGTGTACAGCAAATTAAAGACAAACATCTTGTGAATCCAGCCAATATTTCAGATTTTTTAAGTGTTTTACAGCGAAAACACAATATAGCATTATATTAGCTTACTACAATAGCCTACCACACTACCGCATTCATTCATCAAGGCACGTTAGCGATAGCAATAGGCACGTTAGCGATAGCGAATAAACCAGCAAAAGATATTAATTTTCACTAACCTTCATAAACCTTCATCAGATGACAGTCTTATAACATCAGGTTATACATACACTTATGTTTTGTTCGAAAATGTGCATATTTAGAGCTGAAATCAGTGGTTATACATTGTGCTAACGTAGCATCTTTTTCCCAGAATGTGCGGATATTTTTATGACACTCAACTATTCTGACCAAATAACTATTCATAAACGTTACTAGAAAATACATGTTGTATAGGAAATGATAGATACACTAGTTCTTAATGCAATCGCCGTGTTAGAATTCTAAAAATAACTTCATTACGACATCCAGCTTATGTTATAGCGAGAGCGTGCCCAAAATCTGGGCGCTAACTACTAGTACACATGTTCGACAGATATATGAAATAGCATCATAAAATGGGTCCTACTTTTGATGATCTTCCATCAGAATGTTGTACAAGGGGTCCTTTGTCCAGAACAATCGTTGTTTGGATTTAGAATGTCCTCTTCTCCAGTCAATTAGCACGGAAAGCTAGCAAAGTGGCGCGAAGCTCTCCTTCCTGAACATACGCAGACAAAGCAACACGCCTAACGTCCCGAAAAAAATTCAATAATCTAATAAAACTATATTGAAAAAACATACTTTACGATGATATTGTCACATGTATCAAATATAATCAAAGCCGGAGATATTAGTCGTCTATAATGACAGCTTTACAGAAGGCAATACCAGGTCACTTCTCGCGTGTTCCAGAAAACAGGAAATTGGGGTCACGTCATGCCAAGAGCTTTTATTCGACCTCAGATGATGTTATACACTCCATTTCTTCTCTCACCACCTGTTGACATCTAGTGGAAGGCGTATGAAGTGCATGTATACTAATAAATATCAAGCACATTTATAGGCAGGCCCTAGAACAGTGCATCGATTTCAGATTTTCCACTTCCTGTTAGGAAGTTTGCTGCAAAATGAGTTCTGTTTTACTCACAGATATAATTCAAACGGTTTTAGAAACTAGAGAGTGTTTTCTATCCAATAGTAACAATAATATGCATATTGTACGAGCAAGAATAGAGTACGAGGCCGTTTAAATTGGGCACGATTTTCCCCCAAAGTGAAAATAGCGCCCTCTGTCCTCAACAGGTTTTAAGTATAGTTATAACCCAATACTTTTAGACTTTTACTCAAGTAGTATTTTACTGCATGACTTTCAGGTAAGGTATCTTTACTTTTACACAAGTGTGACAATTGGGTTCTCTTTCCACCATTGGTGCACATAAATATTTGTAATTTTAGCCTGGGCAAATTTGGATACAGAATCTCCCTATCCGTAGGCACTCCGTTCTGCTAATCAACTGGATTAATCAACTGGATTAAATGTTTTGGCTCACAATAAGTAAAGTCACATGGCTGATCCTAAATTAGTTGATAGGAGTGGATAGTAGTCAGGGCTGTGCCTGTAACCAGTCTCTGTGGTGCCATAGAGCTCTCAACCTGGCAGCAGATGCCCCCCCTCCCCCTCCTTAACAAAATTAATTCCTGTATGTTGTATTATCTCTGTCATTGTTCCCTGTTTCCAGTTAGTCTTGCCCTCAGGATGCCATCGATTAGTAAAAGACCACACTCAATTTATTATTATTCAGGTTTTTTTCTCCTCCTCTGTAGTTCAAAGAAATAGGCTTTTGGTAACCACTGAAGCCAATTAGTGTCCAAACAGATGTGTCACGCCATGAGCTAAGCTTTGCCTGAGGGGTCGAGCGACTGAATCTAATCTCCTCAACAAAATAACATTTTCATCATCAGGGCTCCATACCTGTTCACCTGCTCTCAGCTCACAGGAGGCCAGCAACTTTGGCTAATCTCACATTGACCATCTTCAGAAATACAGTCACAAAATATGAGAGGACTCTGGAGAATTCACTGCATAGGCAGTTTGTTTGCTGAAAAAAAAGAGTGGCTGAAAAAGGCACTGAGTGTAAAAATGACACTCAATATGCAATGTCAATATGAAATATCAGTATGAAATATCAATATGCAGTTGAGCCTCTTTCTTATGTCTCGGCCCATAAGCATTAGGTTCTCTCTGTCAAAATCTGTTTTTGATGTGCTATAAATTCCCTAATTTCAACCTGATTTCATGTGTTTGCAGAGAATGGGAGAGGAGACTGTACAAACGCAGGGGACTAATATACCTGAGGCCAAAGTGAACCACATTACTTATGCAGTAGATAAGACCAGCATCTCTTTGAAGAATCACAAACATTGATATTCTCCATTCAGTCCCCAAAAATACAGATAAGATCAATTATTAATTTGTAAATGTTTATTTCACTTCAGAGCAAGTATGAAACAGGCATTAGTGTTAGGAAAATGTTCTCAAAGTAACCCACATAAAGTAAATCAAAATCATATAAAATGTTATTTGTCACATGCTTCATAAACAACAGTTGTAGACTAACAGTGAAATGCTTACTTACGGGCCCAACAATGCAAAGAAAGAAAAAAAGAGAAATAATAGAAAAATAATAACACAAGGAACAAATACACAATGAGTAAAGATAACTTGACTATACTGTATACACGGGGTACCAGTACCAGTTTGAGGTATGAGTTAAATGAGATAGATATGTGCTTATCAAATCAAATGTTATTTGTCATATACATACACATGGTTAGCAGATGTTAATGCGAGTGTAGCGAAATGCTTGTGCTTCTAGTTCCGACAGTGCAGTAATATCTAACAAGTAATCTAACAAATTCACAACAACTACTTTATACACACAAATGTAAAGGGATGGAATAAGAATATGTACATATAAATATATGGATGAGCGATGCCCGTAAGGCATAGGAAAGATGCAGTAGATGGTATAAAATACAGTATATACATATGAGATGAGTAATGTAGGATATGTAAACATTATTAAGTACCATTATTATTAAAGTGACTAGTGATACCTTTATTATATCCATTTATTAAGTGGCAAGCGATGTGGGTCTGTATGTTGGCAGCGGCCTCTCTATGTTAGTGATGGCTGTTTAACAGTCTGATGGCCTTGAGATAGAGGTAAGGATAAAGTGACTAGTCAACAGGATAGATAATAAACAGTAGCAGCAGTGTATGTGATGAGTCAAAAGAGTTAGTGCAAAAAAGGCACAGTCACCCACCATTTGAGAGGAAGAAGCTGAAGAATCTCTAAGGTTCTAAGACTTTCAGGCACACGCACACTAAATATTGATTGGTCAAGACAATAAATAGTCCAACATAATAGTTTGTTGAGTGCTTGGCTTATTTTCTCTGCTTGGCTTACTTCCATTTCTTCTATTTTATTGGTTTTGCCGCTTGGCAGATGAGTAATCACTTTGGTGACCATGACGGCGGTGAAGAGAGAATTTCATGTGCTACAGTTGTTTCCCTAGGCAGGCTACATGCCACAAGGTTGTTAAAGAATATATATAATCTTAAAGATAATAGAAATAAAGTGGTCCTCCCAAGAGAGAGGGGTGGTGGTGGTGGTGGTGGTGGTGGTGGTAGGGGGGCAAAACAGACAAGACTATGGACAGCATTCTAATGGGGCATTTTTAGATGTTTCATTATGCTGAGCCTGACACAGGGTGTGTTCTGGGTATTTTCTCATATAGAGCTAACAAGTAACGGCATAAAAGGACACTGTCACGGATCCCCACGGTACTACTGCTCATTCCGTTCACCAGCTCCAGAGGTCTACGTCACCGGCCCTCTAGGCGTCACTGAATTGGATTCATCACCACCAACCCCGGACTGTCTTGTCTCACACCTTGTTCCCATTCCACCTGATTAGTATGTGTATATATGTGCCCTCTGTTCCTCATTGTCCTTGTCGATTATTGTCCCCATGCTCTGTTGTATCGGCTTTCGTGCTACTTGTTATTGTGCACTTGTTATTACGGGTCTCGTCCCGTGTATGAGTTAGAGGTTTACACCTCGCTCTTTTGTTTGGGTTACATCCCTGTGTTATATATATACGTGTTTGTTTTGAGCTTCGTCCCCGTCGTTTTCAAGACATACTTTATTTTGCGCCTCTGTTCCTTTCATTATACAGTGTGACAGACACTAATTGCACACTAAATCAAAGCAAAAGGAATCCATTAAGTTTATTGAAAATTACTTGATTAATGGAAACTCTCAACTAATTTAGTTTGGAGTATTTTAATTCTTTATTCAAGTCAAACATAATAATCACTGATGTTGTTTTGAAATTAGAAGAACCATTACACTAATTAGAGTTCCCAGTGTTTATGTTTTAAAGAAAATCTTCATTCGCCTCTTAAAGGAAATCAGTGAATCATTTGAGGGAGAAAACACATTATGATAAACTGTAGGAGGAGTCATTTGCATGTTGCTTCCATGGGATACAATTACATCCTATTTGGTCACAATCCTGCATGGTGCGGTTGCATTATCAGAATGGTTAGTCAACGCTCTCTCCTATGTAAAAAGCTCTCTGTCTCCTATGTAAAAGGATATGAACGATACAATGATTAGAAACACAATACGTGATTACACATGAGTACAGTTTGATATAAGCACATTGTTCTCTACGTATGAGTTGAGTTAGTAACCTTTCCACAATGGCTCTGTTCATTTTTATGTAGCTAAAATCTAATGGGTTGTTTAATGTATGCAAACCATTGGTGGGCGGTGGTGAGAACTGTGTCTGAAGGGTGCAACTAAATACCTCTGATGGAAGTTTGCAGATAGAGTGACACAGTTGGCCGTAACAAGGCTATTTCAGACGGCAAGACAGTTCATTTTCTCCGTAAATGTTTAGTTCCGCAAGTCATCTCTGACACATGAATTGTATTTTAGCCGGATCTTCCCAGGGCTAAAGTGAAGTCCTTCCTCTGCAATGTTAAATGACCTCTGAAACAATTTGATTTTGATGTTGTACTGACAGACATATTTATCATGGGAGTGGTGCTGTGTAATGGATATGAGCACATCTCCGGCAACAGGGAGAAAGGGGGTATAAGGAGGTGGGAGGGTCTGATAGACTTAAAGGCTCTGGTAACTAATCTATTTAGATTGTATGATGCATGGTAATAACTGACTGATCATCAACTCTTTCACATACATGGAGCCTAGAAGCAAACGGGAATGGTGCCATTGAAACATATGTACTTGCAGGACAATAACCTCTGCAAAAGAGTTTGGCAATACATTACATAAAGTTCCCATAAGGAGCAGTCATTATTCCACTTATGTGATTAAAATAAACTATGCAATTACTGTGTAATTACAATTTTAGTACAGTAATTACAGCTTTGGGTTTACCAACAGTTTAGCTGGGGACCCCACAAGCACCCCACAAGTCCCCCCTTCCTGTATGTGAGGTTGATTGGTCTTGTTAAGTTTCACGCCAGTCGTGTCTTACCAGTTCTCTCTCTCATTTTCCGATCTGCTGTAGTATTGACAAACCTCTACTCAGATTTGTCGGACTAGATTGACTAGCGTGCAGCAGGTGTTGATTTCTCTCAGCAGACACAGAGCCAAGACACCCAGGGCTGGATGAGACATTGCTGAACAACTAGGAGGCTGATACAAATTAAATATTTCAAATGTCACTGTGGGGCCTAAACTCCTCAGTATTCAACCCATCCTCTCTACTCTTCTTTCTCATTCCTGTTAACTCAGCAACCTCTACAGCAGGGATGGGCAACAGGCCTCTTTTGTAGGCACGCAGATCAATTGCCAAATACTAGGAACTCAATCAGGGTGTCAACAAAATGTTGAGAGACCCCAACAAAATGTAGCTTAGGGTCCCCAAAAGGCTAGGCTAGGCTCTGAGTGTATTTGTGGATATGGATGTGGGTACGCAGATGAGTTCAGATTTTTGTGGCCGCCCACCCTCATCAAATTTGCCCATCCCTGCTCTACAGAATGGGAACATGTGAAAGGACTGACAAGGCTGACATTTGTTCTGAGACAATTGGCATGATTGGAGTCTGTCAGGGATGAAAAGCCAATGACCTCTTGAATGTAAACTCCCTGAATTTGGGGAATTTTGTTTTGTATTGGTTCTGAATATTGTGGCAGACCAGGGGGTTTGATCTAGACACAGATCAGATATGGACACAAGTGTGATACCTCAGTTTCAAGGGCGTTTATTTAAAACAATAAAGAAAAAGAAAATAAACAGGTCTCCTCCAGGAGGAGGTTATCACCTTCTGGGCTCTGGGGAATGCTGTCTCCTCTGGGGTAGAACACCGAGCCCCTTGGTTCTAGCAGACCGTAAGGACATCTCCCAAGTGCTGCCCTCCTGACAGCTTTATGGGCCCCGTACGGCTGGTGAGCAATCAGCCCCTTTTATTAATCAAAAGCCTCAATCAGCCCCAGTTAGTCCTGGCCGGTCGAACCGTTGAGACCTGGCACATCCAGCAGAGGGAGCCACCGCTGTGTGATGTAGACTCCCATCTGTCACCAGGCCTTGACGAGTCTCCCCCTGGTGGCTTGTCCGTGGAATGCCTTATAGAGAAGCGTTGAATGGACAAGAACCACCTGGTGACTCAATCGTTCGTGTCCTTTCCACTGGACATCCAGACCAGGGGAGCATGGTCTGTGACCAGGGTGAAGTGGGTGCCCAACAGGTAATACTTAAGAGTGTCTAGCGCCCACTTCACAGCTAGACACTCTTTCTCAACAATTTAGTACCTATTTTCTCAGGGTATTAACATCCGGCTTTTAAACATGATGGGGTATTCCTCCCCATCGTGTACCTGGGACAGGATGGCCCCTAGTCCCGTGTCACAGGCATCTGTCTTCACCAGCATCGGTAGCTGGAAATCGGGGGTCACGAGAATCAGATGGAAGCACAGGGCTTCCTTCAGTCGCCTGCACGCAGCTTCGGCCTCATCCGACCACTTCACTGTTTTTGAGAGGCGGGCCCTAGTCAGATCAGTAAAGGGGGAGACTATAGCCGCAAAGTTGGGGATAAACCGGCTTTAGTATCCCGCCAGCACCAGGAAGGACTTGACCTGTCTTGGTGCAGGGAACGGGCCAGTCACACACTGCCTGGACTTTCCTCTCCTGGGGCTTGACTTTCCCTCGTCCGATTAAATACCCCAGGTACTCCACCTCCTTGAACCCCAGCTTGCATTTCTTGGGATTCACGGTCAACCCGGCTTGCCTCAGCGCGTCCAGGACCGCCTGGAGGCGCATCAGGTGCTCTTCCCAACCTTGGCTGTGGATGATGTCATCCAAATAGGCTGCTGCATACTGTTGGTGGGGTCGGAGGACTCGGTCTATCAGGCGCTGGAATAAGGGCGGGGCTCCATGGTGATCGAACGGGAGGACCCGGTATTTGTATAAGCTGTCCAGTGTCGGGAATGCCGTCTTCTCCCGGGAGGAGGCTGCCAAGGCTACCTGCCAATATCCCTTGGTCAGGTCCAGAGTGCTGTTGAGCTCGTCCACCCTCTGTATGGGGTAGGCGTCAAACAAACTGATGTCGTTCACCCCCCGGGAGTCATTGCAGAAACACAGACTATCGCCCGGTTTGGGCACCAACACGATGGGGCTGCACCATGCGCTGTGATACTCCTCGATGACTCCCATCCTCAGCATCCTGCTTCACGGCCTTCCTTCAGGCCTCGGGGATCCGGTAATGGCCTTTTTCATACCATTTCTCCGTGGTGTTCAATGAGGGTTGTTCGACCCGACTTCTCTGAAAACACGGAGGTTTCGATTGATGCTTCTGGGCCGGTCCGAGGTCCTCATTGCCCGGGACCAGACGTCCCGGATTTTGACCACAACACGGCCAAGACTGTCCTCATGTGCCACCTCTTCATTAGGTTCACGTGGTAAATCTGTTGGGGTTTCCGTCTCCCCGGCTGCCGTATGCAGTAATTTACGGGACCCAGATTCTCTGTCACCTCGTACGGCCTGTGCCATGTTGCCAGGAACATACCTTCTGCGATGGGGATTAAAACTAGCACCTTGTCACCCACATGGAACTCTCGGGCCTGGGTACCCCGATTGTAGATCTTTGCTTGGGTGCGCTGAGCCTTCTCCATATGTTCTCTTACCACTGGCCATATGGCTGTCATCCGCTCCCTCATTGGCTCTACGTGTTCCACCATGCTGCCTAAGGGGGTTGGCTGGGCTTCCAACACCTCCTTGACGAGATCCAGTAGGCCACGTAATCTCCTCCCGTAGTTCAAAAGGGGAAAAACCAATGGAGGCCTGGGGCACTTCTTGGATCAAGAACATTAGGTGGGGTAGTGGCTGGTCCCAGTTGTTCCCGTCCCACTCGATGACCTTCCGCAGTATTTGTTTGAGAGTCTTATTGAACTGTTCGATGAGTGTATCCGTCTGTGGATGAAAGACGGAGGTCCAGATCTGCTTTATCTGCTTTATCTTTCATTAGTTAGGACATGAACTCGGTACCTTGGTTGGTCAGGGTCTCAATCGGGAGAGCTGCCGCTTTCAAGGTGCGGGACTCTAACCTGGAAGCTTACAAGAAATCCTGCTATGCCCTGCAACGAACCATCAAACAGGCAAAGCGTCAATACAGGGCTAAGATTGAATCATACTACACCGGCTCTGACGCTTGTCTTATGTGGCAGGGCTTGCAAACTATTACAGACTACAAAGGGAAGCAGAGTCGCAAGCTGCCCAGTGACATGAGCCTACCAGACGAGCTAAATCACTTCTATGCTCGCTTCGAGGCAAGCAACACTGAGGCATGCATGAGAGCATCAGCTGTTCCAGACGACTGGGTGATCATGCTCTCCGTAGCCGACGTGAGTAAGACCTTTAAACATGTCAACATACACAAGGCTGCAGGGCCAGACGGATTACCAGGACGTGTGCACAGGGCATGTGCTGACCAACTAATTGAGTCTGTAATACCAACATGTTTCAAGCAGACCACCATAGTCCCTGTGCCCAAGAACACAAAGGCAACCTGCCTAAATGACTACAAACCCGAGGCACTCACGTCCGTAACCATGAAGTGCTTTGAAAGGTTGGTAATGGCTCACATCAACACCATTATCCCAGAAACCCTAGACGCACTCCATTTTGCATACCGCCCAAACAGATCCACAGATGATGCAATCTCTATTGCACTCCACACTGCCCTTTCACACCTGGACAAAAGGAACACGTATATGAGAATGCTATTCATTGACTACAGCTCAGCGTTCAACACCATAGTGCCCTCAAAGCTCATCACAAAGCTAAGGATCCTGGAACTAAACACCTCCCTCTGCAACTGGATCCTGGACTTCCTGACGGGCCGCCCCCAGGTGGTGAGGGTAGGTAGCAACACATCTGCCACGCTAATCCTCAACACTGGAGCTCCCCAGGAGTGCGTGCTCAGTCCCCACCTGTACTCCCTGTTCACCCACGACTGCATGGCCAGACACGACTCCAACACCATCATTAAGTTTGCAGACGACACAACAGTGATAGGCCTGATCACCGACAATGACGAGACAGCCTATAGGGAGGAAGTCAGAGACCTGGCCGGGTGGTACCAGAATAACATCCTATCCCTCAACGTAACCAAGACTAAGGAGAGGATTGTGGACTACAGGAAAAGCATGCCCCCATTCTCATCGACGTGGTTGTAGTGGAGCAGGTTGAGAGCTTCAAGTTCCTTGGTGTCCACATCACCAACAAACTAGAATGGTCCAAACACACCAAGACAGTCGTGAAGAGGGCACGAAAAAGCCTATTCCCCCTCAGGAAACTAAAAAGATTTGGCATGGGTCCTGAGATCCTCAAAAGGTTCTAACAGCTGCAACACCGAGAGCATCCTGACTGGTTGCATCACTGCCTGGTACGGCAATTGCTCGGCCTCTGACCGCAAGGCACTACAGAGGGTAGTGTGTACGGCCCAGTACATCACTGGGGCTAAGCTGCCTGCCATCCAGGACCTCTACACCAGGCGGTGTCAGAGGAAGGCCCTAAAAATTGTCAAAGACCCCAGCCACCCCAGTCATAGACTGTTCTTTCTACTACCGCATGGCAAGCGGTACTGGAGTGCCAAGTCTAGGACAAAAAGGCTTCTCAACAGTTTTTACCCCCAAGCCATAAGACTTCTGAACAGGTAATCAAATGGCTACCCGGACTATTTGCATTGTGTGCCCCCCCAACCCCTCTTTTTACGCTGCTGCTACTCTATGTTTATCATATATGCATAGTCACTTTAACTATAAATTCATGTACATACTACCTCAATTGGCCCGACCAACCAGTGCTCCCGCACATTGTCTAACCGGGCTATATGCATTGTGTCCCACCCACCACCCGCTAAACCCTCTTTTACGCTACTGCTACTCTCTGTTCATCATATATGCATAGTCACTTTAACCATATCTACATGTGCATACTACCTCAATCAGCCTGACTAAACGGTGTCTGTATGTAGCCTCGCTACTTTTTTAGCCTTGCTACTGTATATAGCCTGTCTTTTTACTGTTGTTTTATTTTTTCACCTACCTATTGTTCACCTAATACCTTTTTTACACTATTGGTTAGAGCCTGTAAGTAAGCATTTCACTGTAAGGTCTACCTACACCTGTTGTATTCGGCGCACGTGAACAAATAAACTTTGATTTGATTTGAAATTACATTCTTTTCATCATCACTATGCAAACAAGGGCGATTTCCACTACAATGTTGCTGTTTAACAAGTTTTGTTTAGCTAATAAAATGAAAACATTCATTCTAACTATTTTTAGGTAACTGGAAATGGCAAAGAAACCGTATAATTTACTCACATTAAAGTTACTTGCTTTACAGATCACGAAGTCAGCTAATTTCCACTCCATTCATATGCAAATCAATTGAATTCATACACTGGCTTGTCTGCCTGTCATGTTTTATTGTAACCTGCCCTTCTCTTATCTGCACTGAAATAATATCATTTCAGTATTCCTTTTATGATTTTTTATTTATTTCTCGCATAGCTCATTAGTACACCCTTGTGGTTGAATATATGTATCTATTGTAGATCCTAGGATACAACCATGAATAATGTGGAACAAATAAATACCATCAAAGGATGCTTTACAACATACAATAATGAACACTTTATGAAACAGCTGTGAAAACTAACCTGACAATATGTAAGATTTTAATACATAAGCTTTGATAGTTTTTGGTACAGTTGTGTCATTAATTTATTTTCATTGATTATTTTTGGGACACTCGCATGGCACTCAGAATGAAATACTTAATTCTGGTGTGTGGAAAAAGGAGGTGGGTGCTGTGTGGTTGGGAGGTTCGGCCTGTCACTTGTTCTCAACAGGCAGTCTCGGAAGGGGGACTTGAAGAGGGAGACTGTGAAGTCCAGGCACTGCTGCTCTCTTTGTTCTGAGTGTTTGCAGTGCTAGTGTTTTAAGTTCATCTGTTTATCTCACATATTATATGCCCAGTATGATAAGGCTAGCTAACTTTATGAGCAGATAATAACAACATGACAATAACAGTAGCTTTAGATGATGTAATGAGGGGATGGGATGACAATAACAGTAGCTTTAGATGATGTAATGAGGGGATGGGATGAGTGGGCAGATTGTTGGGCAATCAGACGTCACTAGATGCAGAATTTCGTCTGAAGGGAGAGGAGAGAAAGAGTTAAAGGATGAGGAGAGAGGAAAGAGGCAGAATCAAGAGATGCTTGATCAGGTGCTGCGGCTAGTTCTTCCTGTCACTTGTCCTTTAATTAAGGCCTTTAACACCCTACTCTATCTTTATAGTGCTTGACCTGATGGGGCTTGGATAGGTGTAGCAATATGGTGATGACTTAAGCCTCCTGTGTAATGACTCTGGGACACTTCTGCCATGTTACATACACAAATCTAGAGCCTCCAGAAGTGCAAACACTAACTAAAAACCAATGTCCAAATCCATACCAACCCTGGCCTAAAATTTGATTTGGAATTGGACACAAGATTAATGGCCAGGGAAAAGGGGTCAAGGTGTCACGCCCTGACCATAGAGAGCCTTTTATTCTCTATGTTGGTTAGGTCAGGGTGGGACTAGGGTGGGTTATCTAGGTTGTTTTATGTCTATGTTGGCCTGGTATGGTTCCCAATCAGAGGCAGCTGTTTATCGTTGTCTCTGATTGGGGATCATATATAGGCAGCCATTTCCCCACAGTTTTTTTGTGGGATCTTGTTTTGAGTTAGTGCCTGTGCACCTCTTATGTTGCTTGTTTCCTTTTTGTTTTGTAAGTTTCACAAGAAAGTAAAGATGTTGAACTCAGAGCACGCTGCGCCTTGGTCCGTCTCTGCACACGGCCGTGACACAAGGACCAGTAAGTCTAACTGGGCAACTGAACTGTCAATTTAAAATTTTACTTGATATGAATATGCAAATGGTATACATTTGCAGCCAATTCGAACAAGTTTCAAATATTTACTAGCAAACGAATGGAAAAATATAAAAAATATTTACATGCTTGTAAATGTTACTTGCAATACCAGACAGATACATATGCTATATACTTACCAAACAACTTACCAACTTCACAGCCAATGTCTGCAAC
The DNA here is from genome assembly GCF_045679555.1 of Salvelinus alpinus. NCBI lineage: Eukaryota > Metazoa > Chordata > Actinopteri > Salmoniformes > Salmonidae > Salvelinus > Salvelinus alpinus. The sequence continues at coordinate 23,207,145 of NC_092087.1, read as the reverse complement.
AATACAAACACAAACACATTATACAAATTTAAAACAATATTACATCAGGTTATTTACAAAAACAGACAATATACAACAAGATGCAATGTAGTCAAATACCTATCGTCTTGATGTGGGGAGCCAGCCAAGCAGTGAAAACAAGGCTGGGAAAAACATTAGACAAAATAGATGACGGACAGACAAATTTACGCACATTGACAACGAGACAAACAAGACACATGAAAATGCTTGCTGCATCTCCTGCACCGGGCCACCTCCTTACCTTTTCTCACGTATTTCCGACAGAAGCAGTGGACTCTGACCTCTGTTGTGTAGGGTGTGGACACCTTGGGAGGCCTGGACCCAGGTCGGGGACTGGAATAGGGACTGGGAAATGGTGTCAGGTGCCCAGTCTGAAAACAAGAGAAAATATGTTTTCTCATGGATTTCTGATGGTATCGTGCCATAGAGGGTTCCTCATCTCTGCAGAGAGTAAGACTGTTTGCAATAGAAAGAAAATCACACATCAGTAAATAAACTTGGTAATTTATATAGTTGGTGACAGAATATAGCCTGAAATGTTATTACCTTGTTCCAGAGTTCACCACCTCGGTCACTCAAGATGACCTCAGTGAACACCCTCTTCGAAGAAGTAGGAGGTGAAGATCTCCCGCACACGGATTGCCTCTCTTGCTGCATTGTTGGACCCCATCCTTCAAACATCCTGCAGAGCAGCAGACTTCTCTGGCACACAGCGGCGAGCTACAGATCCCCTCCTAGTCCTCGTGTCCATCGTCATTTGTTATTTATTTCACCTTTATTTAACCAGGTCGGCCAGTTGAGAACAAGCTCTCATTTACAACTACGACCTGGCCAAGATAAAGCAAAGCAGTCTGACAAAAACAACAACACAGAGTTACACATAAAGGAACGTACAGTCAATAACACAATAGAAAACTATATATATAGTGTGTGCAAATGTAGTAAGATTAGGAAAGTAAGGCAATAAATAGGCCATAGTGGCGAAATAATTACAATTTAGCAATTAAACACTGGAGTGATAGATGTGCAGATGATGATGTGCAAGTAGAGATGCTGGGGTGCAAAAGAGCAACAAAAAAAAGAACAATATGGGGATGAGGTAGTTGGGTGGGCTATATACAGATGGGATGTGTACAGGTGCAGTGATCGGTAAGCTGCTCTGACAGCTGATGCTTAGTTAGTGAGGGAGATATAAGTCTCCAGCTTCAGTGACTTTTGCAAATCGTTCCAGTCATTGGCAGCAGGGAACTGGAAGGAAAGGCGGCCAAAGGAGGTGTTGGCTTTGGGGGATGACCAGTGAAATATACCTGCTAGAGCGTATACTACGGGTGAGTGTTGCTATGGTGACCAGTGAGCTGAGATAAGGCAGGGCTTTACCTAGCAGAGACTTATAGATGACTGGAGCCAGTGGGTCTGGTGTATACAGAATGGTGTCGTCTGCTTATAGGTGGATCAGAGAATCACCAGCAGCAAGAGCGACATCATTGATATTGACAGAGAAAAGAGTCGGCCCGAGAATTGAACCATCTGGCACCCCCTGTAAGGGGTGCGTAACCGATGGTAGGGAAGTCAGATGCAGGAGAGCAGAACTAGGTAATAGCCGGAGCAGTTCAATTGCAAAAACCAACGGAATAAAGAATAACAAAACATGGGTACAAAACCTGTCGCGCACCAGTCAACATGTGCAGAAGCACTTACAATAAACAACAGAGGGTTAAATAAACAACAATTAATGAGGGAAATGAAAACCAGGTGTGTAGGAAAACAAGACAAAACAAATGGAAAATGAAAAGTGGATCGACGATGGCTAGAAGACCGGTGACGCCGACCGCCGAATGCCGCCCGAACAAGGAGAGGAACCGACTTCGGTGGAAGTCGTGACACCCCCATAGAGACTGCCAGAAGTCCGGACAACAGGCCCTCCGATTTGACAAACTGAACTCTATCTGAGAAGCAGTTGGTGAACCAAGCGAGGTAGTCATTTACGAAACAAAGGCTATTGAGTCTGCCGATAAGAATACGGTGATTGACAGAGTCAAAAGCCTTGGCCAGGTCGATGAAGACGGCTGCACAGTACTGTCTTTTATCGATGGCGGTTATGATATCGTTTAGGACCTTGAGCGTGGCTGAGGTGCACCCATGACCAGCTCGGAAACCGGATTGCATAGCGGAGAAGGTACGGTGGGATTCGAAATGGTCAGTGATCTGTTTGTTAACTTGGCTTTCGAAGACTTTAGAAAGTCTAGATTGTCTCCGCCTTTGAAGAGGGGGATGACCGCGGCAGCTTTACAATGTTTAGGGATCTCAGACGATACGAAAGAGAGGTTGAACAGGCTAGCAACAGGGGTTGCAACAATGGCGGCGGATCATTTTAGAAAGAGAGGGTCCAGATTGTCTAGCCCAGCTGATTTGTAGTGGTCCAGATTTTGCAGCTCTTTCAGAACATCAGCTATCTGGATTTGGGTGAAGTAGAAGCGGGGGGGGTGCAGGTTGCTGAGGCGGGTGCAGAGCTGTTGGCCGGGGTAGGGGTAGCCAGGTGGAAAGCATGGCCAGCCGTAGAAATATTCTTATTGAAATTCTCCTATTATCGTAGATTTATCAGTGGTGACAGTGTTTCCTAGCCTCATGGGAGTGGGCAGCGGGGAGGAGGTGTTCTTATTCTCCATGGACTTTACAATGTCCCAAAACATTTTGGAATTAGTGCTTCAGGATGCAAATTTCTGTTTGAAAAAGCTAGCCTTTGCTTTCCTTACTGACTGTGTATATTGGTTCCTGACTTACCTGAAAAGTTGCATATCGCGGGGGCTATTCGATGTTAATGCAGTGCTCCACAGGATGTTTTTCTGCTGGTCAAGGGCAGTCAAATCAGGAGTGAACCTGATTTGAAGTTATGCAGGACACAGGTAGCCTTCACACACCTGAATTCCTCCAGGACGCAGTCCCAGATGGCCCTGGTCACCCAACCTTGCAGTGCCCTACACTAACTGTTGGCAGGAATCTCCAGTTACAGGTTTCTGTAGGAATATGGAACTTTTACATCACCAAGTCATTGTGGATTACTAAAGTATAATATCCATTATAACATTGGATTGATAAATGCATGTGCGCACGCAGGATTATATCAAGAATAGCATCACAAATTAATACATACATACCACTTGCATTTTGATGAGTTGGCCATTTGAATCTGCTGTGCAGTGCTAAGGCAAAAACAAAAATGTGCACCCTTTGAGTCCCCAGGACCAGGACAAAGAACCACTGCTCTTTATTAGGCCCTCTTCATCTGCAGACAGGCTTTCACAGCACTCTGTATCTGAGGACAGAAAACCTCACAAGAAACAGACTTCATTATACTCAAATTAGACCACACTAAATATTATGTTACTAATACCTCCATCCTCACTTCTAGGGACTGGAACTACACAAAGGTGCCTACTCTCTCACTTTGACAGTTGGGGCTGCTATCATTTCACCCTCCTCCATGGCTGTTAGCTAGCTGCCTACAAATGCATTTAGATTTTTTTTTTACAGTGATAAATACATTAAGATAGTTAGCTAATATGAAGTTGGGTAGCTGGTGATATTTAATGTACTTAGCTAGCTATCATTACAGTATGTAAACTTGGCTAAATAGCAGCTCATTTGTGTTAGCCTGCACTGTAGCTAGTTAGCTGGGTTTCTTTTTTTTTTACATTTTAGAAATGTAATTACTTACTTGAATAGGTTCTCCCAGCCTTCCTTCTTCCTTCGCAACAGCTACAAGGTAACCAAGCAACCAGCATAGCAACAGACGCGTTGGTTCATTACGTAATCCGGTCAGAATGGTGCAAGTTCTAGAAACAGCCCAAGCAACAGAAGTTAGAACTCACAGAATCCAATTGTGACACAGAGGGGGACACTATTTGGCCGGGGGACATTATTTGGCATGACAGGCCCACTATGTCCATGGCGATGCGTTCAAACAGCACTCTGATGATCGGTAGGGGAACCAGCGGTATCCAGAAGTGTGCTTTTGGGGCAGTGACTCCAGGCAGCTGCGGCAATAGTCTTCTACGGCCCGCCTCATCCCGGGCTAGTGGAACCGGGCAGTGACCCGTTCCCGGGTCTTCTCCATTCCTAGTTGCGCCAACAACAAATGGGTGTGGGCCAGCTGAAAAAACGGTTCTGACGTCCCGACGGGCAGCAACAGCACCTCTCGAAGTTCCCCCTGTTCATGCGACACCGGATACAAAAGGTAATCTTTTATTTGGAAATGGGGGTATCACCAGTCACTCACCCACGGAAGAAGCTGGCCATCCACCACTATCATTTGGGCCGCAGTGGCTTTGAAGTTTGGATCCTTCCGCTTGGCGGTCCCGACCTGTCCCCTTAGGGGGCTCAGTCCCTCAATTGAAGAGGGGGAGCATGGGCCCCTCCTCCGGTTGTTCACTAGGTGAGGTTGGTTCCAGGAAATTCCATGCAAGGTGTTCCCAGGCACCACACTCAAATCACTTCCTTTGGTCTTCATCCACCCGTGGTCATTGGCGAGGTGTCCACTCTCCCCCGGCTGTCTCTCCACGGGTCTGCAGTCCTTTAGCCCGGCTGACTGTCAGATTGGGGAGTACGGTGGTGGGATCGTCCTTCCGTTCCCTCCGACGTCTCGGTATTCTGATGTGTCTCCATGGCTCCCAAGAGGTCCTCCAATATCTGGGGCATGCGTAGGCTTGTTGCCCTCTTCATGTCATGAGGTAGCGTTCGCAAGAAGCAATCCATGACCACTTTGCCCTTAACAGGAAGGGTGGCTACGTCGGTTAGGATCCATGCTCTGGTGATGTAGTAGGTCGCCTCGGCCACGAACCTCCAGACGTGGACCAGTTGGGCCCAACGGGCCAGGCTGTACCCATAGTGGCTGAGTAACTCCCTCGAGACCATCGTAGTTAGCTTCCTGTTCAGTGTTGAGGTCTCCGGGGAGGCATAAAGGTCTTATTAACAGTCAGATAAACACATCATTATTATACTATCATTGTCCTCTTCTTCGCTGCTTCCACGTGTTCAGAGATGTTCTCACACACACACAGTCTGAGTCACACTCCAAGGCGACTCATCCACGTCGCCTTGGGCCATCCTTCCTAGAGTGCTGTCCATTCAAACGTGCAGAATTAGGTCTCGATGTTGTCGTCCTCCGTTAGCTTGATTAAAAACGAATTGGGATGCGATTCGGGTCTGTGTTTCACCTCGCAGCTTCCTGACTTCCTCAAGCAGGCGGACATTCTGTAGACGCTGTTCTTCCAGGGTTCGTTCCTGAATGTCCTGTTGCATTTGTTGGGCCCGAACAAACTGCGCTATCAACTCGTCCATGCTGATACTGTGTGAACGGCAACACTGGTCTGACCACGTTGTCAAATTCCCGCATTCTCCACCACTGGCAGATCAAGGGGTTTGATCTAGACGTTTACACAGATCACACACAAGTTTGATACCTTAGTTTCAAGTATTTATTTAAAACAATAAAGAAAAAGAAAAGGGGAATGCTGTCTCCTCTGGGCTAGAACACAGTGCCCTTTGATTGTAGCAGACCACAAGGACGTCTATCCGGTAGCAATCTCTCACTACCTCCAACACTCCCATGTGCTGCCATCCTGGCAGCTTTATGGGCCCCGTATGGTGGTTGAGCAATTTGCCCATTGATTACTAACCAGCCTCAATCAGCCCCCAGTTAGTCCTCAACGAGTCTCCCCCTGGTGGCTTGTCCGCGGTACGCCACAGTATGTTTTTACGCTGTAGAAGTGTCTGTGAACTGTTCAGAAACAAACTGAAAAATTCACCAAAATGTTTAAGGTCGTACCTTTCGACTCCATAGGCAAATGTGTGATTCCGGTTGCAAACTAAGGCCGTACGACTTTAAGAGCACAGGCAGTGAAGTATTTCATGTTTTGGCCATAGAATTAGGAATTAGAATACTAGTAAATTAATAGGATCTCTATGGTTTTGGCTTGTCCATAAAAAATATATTTATTTTTTCTCTGGATCAGAACGTAATAATTGATGCGAGTTTCATCTCTCTGTGATGTTCACACATGGATTCAAACATCCCAACATGAAAAAATAAAAAAGCCTTTTGTAGAATTTAATCAAGACCACTTTCTAAAGTTGAAGTTGTAACAAGTCGGCAGCCATTTAAGTGGCATTGAATGATGCATTGCTCAGAGGACACAGGAAAGAACATTCTCTATCTTCAGTTCTATGAAATTGTGTGTGGGGGGGGGGGGGGGGGGGGGGGTTGCTTGGCCCTGACACAGACCTTTCACTTTTGACATGTGCCTCTGTTGAATTGACAGGACACTGCAAGTCAGTTGATTTTCCTCTGCCTGGCCTGACCAGGGAAAGGTCTTGTCTGTTGACTTGCATGCAAAGCTGAAATCACCACTGAGCAGAAAAGGAACCGATTCTGCTGATTGTTTTGGGGAATATTTATTGTAATACAATAGTAAAGGGTAAAGGAAAAACTGAGGTAAATATATTGTACATCACCATAGAATGTTTAAAAACAAACCAATAAGCCAAGAGATGAAAACCCCCATAACTACCAGCTAATCTGCCATCAGTTTAGAGGTTAAATCTCCAAATTGATGGCATTTTAGCTGGTGGTTTTGGGGATTTTCATCTCTCTGAAATGTTCAAATGTTTAGGGAGCTAAACACTCCCTTATTAGAAATACTACAAAAGCACTTTGACGTTTTAGTGGTGCAGATTTTACTGGCCATTTTTTGTGGAACCTTGTTGCATGTACGAGTAAACTAGTCTATGTTCAAAATATATCTTAGAGGCAACTGCCTTTGACTCATAATCAATTAGTCATCGTTCATTCCAACATTTATACTCAGCCCTTTCACATGTCCAGGATCGATACAAAAATGATTATTTTACCTAATTGTTCTCGACATGCACTAATATAATCACAAATCAGATCATGCAAATGCAATTCTTAGATAGGATTGGACTCTGTCCAACTATGTTCAGCTACCACCACACCCCTGTCTGCCTGCAGACTACTGTAGTTGTCCCACTGGAGCACTGATGTTGGTTGAATCACTGATGCCAAGTGTCCTCTAATAAAACATAGAGGTCCCCCAAGCTCCTTCACATGGAACAACTGTTTATACGTCTTCTCCTAATCTTCGTGGACCTCAGTGATAATCTGGAGAGTGCCGATCTTCATGAGTATGTGGGTTGCCAAATTCTATCTTCATCAAAAAGGAACCCTGAATGAATACAGAATTGGAGAATCTCTCCATCTAATGAGTGTATTCAGGATTCATTACAAGTTATGATACATAGTTATGATACATTAGTTACAATGCATTTCTAAAATGCTAATGAAACATAACATCTCAAGGTGGAAATCCTCTTACACGGTTTTATGTTGTTTTCTTAATAAATCATCATCATTCATCTGCTATTAAAGAGAGATGACAATAAACAATACTTTCATTCAGAAAAATTATTTGGGCACTATGCATGCACTCCCACACTCGAACACACAAATATTCAAACAACCAATCAGACATTCACAAACACACTTTATTATTGTCACCCTGAAGCCTCCTCATGTTTTTCAAAACTAATCAAAGACCTTGTACTACGCACAACACTTCAATCTATTCACTCCATAAATTTCGAACCTTGAGATCAGCCATTTTCAAATGAAAGGTATTCATAATATGATGATAATCAAGTAGCTACATTCACATTAAGACAAATGTTTATATTGTCTTAATTGGTATGGAAATTGCATTTCTGTGTATAAAAATTTGCCACAATATAACATCATATAATTTTGAAAATATTACATAAGCAATCAAATTACCTGAGAATTACAACTGCAACCAGTTTGATGAGTTCAATTGTGTATATGTATAATTGTCCATTCCTGTCTATAAGGAGGTTCTCATTATATCTCATTTCTGCAGACATTAATGTTGTGACAGTTTTGTGATTGCTCTGTCAATACTGAGGCATACAGTAAATAACATATCTGTTAAGATGCTTCTCACAGTGGAAATATTTCCCTAATCTACTCTATGAGTTATTGCTGTATGTTTGTGAAATTGTATAATGACATTTGTATAATGACATTTAAGTGTATGCCATAAAGTGAGCCTGCAATTGCCTTTATTATCAGTACAGTGTTATCAGCGGTATACACCTGCATGTTACTGACTAGTGACTCACAAACATATTACACAGGCCATTGCTTTATAAGCATTTATCAATTAATAACATCCATAAATGAACATAAAAGCTTTAATTCCAAACAAAACCTTACGCCTAAAATCTCGTACTTAAAATGAAAGTGCTGCTAATATAACAATAATACAGAATATATGCTCAAGATTTTTCTTATTTTGAATCTTCTTTCCTTTGTTTCCTTTGTTTCCCTGCATCTTGCTCCCTCTCTGTAGTTGCAGGCAGAGTGCTGACATGGCAGCTGCCCCATATTTGGTTTCCCAGCGCAGCAGTGTGATCAATAGATTGGGATTCATTGGGACCTGTGAACAGTACTGTGAAAATGCTACCATATGGAGTTCACAGAATTGCCTGTCCAGGGGAAAATATATCAATTAAGTCCAACAGAAAATGTACAAGAGATTGATTATAAACAAGCAAAAATGGGCCTTTCCAGCACCATCACGGGTCATATGTGCGCCATACTGTATTTGCCAGAGTCAATAGACAAGGGTGGTGGCAGCATTGTGCAGTCAATCTTGTGAAGTTCCATGGAGGAAATGTGTTACGTTGTGTGCCTCAGCGCATAGCCTAGATGTGTGCATTCAAGTATGTCTGTCTGTGTGTGTGTGTGTGTGTGTGTGTGTGTGTGTGTGTGTGTGTGTGTGTGTGTGTGTGTGTGTGTGTGTGTGTGTGTGTGTGTGTGTGTGTGTGTGTGTGTGTGTGTGTGTGTGTGTGTGTGTGTGTGTGCAGGGGCTTCATGAACCCAAAATCTGAGGTGGTACAAGTGTGTGAGTATGGCAGGGAGGTGTTTCAGAGGGGGGCTAGGCCCCAGTTCTGTAAATTTGAGAATTTCTAATTTTTCAAACACCTGAAACAGCCTTTTCCTGCAATCTAGAGCAGTAAACATTATGCTTAATTCAATGTAAATATATATGTTCATACACTGTAGAAAAATGTAAACACAACATGCAACAATTTCAAAGATTTTACTCAATTACAGTTCATATAAGGGAATCAGTCAATAGAAATAAATAAATGAGGCCCTAATCTATGGATTTCACATGACTGGGAATACAGATATGCATCTGTTGGTCACACATACCTTAAAAAAAAGGTAGGGGTGTGGATCAGAAAACCAGTCAGTATCTCGTGTTACCACCATTTGCCTCATGCAGTGCGACACATCTCCTTCGCATAGAGTTGATCAGGCTGTTGATTGTGGAATGTTGTCCCACTCCTCTTCAATGGCTGTGTCCGAAGTTGCTGGATATTAGCAGGAACTGGAACACGCTGTCGTACACTTTGATTCAGAGCATCCCAAACATCAATGTCTGGTGAGTATGCTGGCCATGGAAGAACTGGGATATTTTCAGCTTCCAGGAATGGTGGACCGATCCTTGCTAAATGGATTTGTGCTGAAACATGAGGTGATGGCGGCGGATTAATGGCACGACAATGGGCCTCAGGATCTCGTCACGATATCTCTGTGCATTCAAATTGCCATCGATAAAATGCAACTGTTTTCGTTGTCCGTAGCTTTAGCCTGCCCATACCATAACCCCACCGCCACCATGAGGCTCTCTGTTAACAATGTTGAAATCAGCAAACCGCTCGCCCACACAACACAGTACACAACTTTTGGAATCTGCCCGGTGCAGTTGAAACCGGGATTCATCCGTGAAGAGCACACTTCTCCAGCGTTCCAGGGGCCATCGAAGGTGAGCATTTGCCCACTGATGTCGGTTACAATGCCGAACTGCAGTCAGGTCAAGACCCTGGTGAGAACGACGAGCACACAGATGAGCTTCCCTGACACAGTTTCTGACAGTTAGTGCAAAGATTATTTGGTTGTGCAAACCCACAGTTTCATCAGCTGTCGGGGTGGCTGGTCTCAGACGATCTTGCAGGTGGAGAAGCCTGTGGTTACACGTGGTCTGCGGTTCTGAGGCCGATTGGACATAATGACAAATTCTGTAAAAAAAATGTTGGAGGTGGCTTATGGTAGAGAAATGAACAACAGCTCTGGTGTACATTCCTGTAGTCAGCATGCCAATTGCGCGCTCCCTCAAAACGTATGTGTCATTGTGTTTGGTCAGTATATATACATATATATGTATATTTTACTGCATATCTAAGAATACCTCTTGAGCTGTCTGTATTCTCCTGACTGGTGGTTTGAAAGAAACTAAATATGCTTGTCAGCATCTTTGCTAAAATCTGGGTAAAAGACTGAAGGGCATGTGAGTCTTATTCAGTATATTTAGTTATTGCTTGCTTTTCCAAAGTCTACCCACCTTGCCAGCAGTTATGCCAGCTAAGATAGTTGTGGTTAGGATAACAGTAGGGGGTAAGGGTAGCTACTCTAACTTGATAGCCTGAAATTACTGAAATTACTTATTGGAAGCTAGTTATTAGCCACCCTTTGCCTTGATGACAGATTTGCACACTCTTGGCATTCTCTCAACCAGATTTATGAGGTAGTAACCTGGAATGCATTTCAATTAACAGGTCTGCCTTCTTAAAAGTTAATTTGTGGAATTTATATTCTTCTTAATGTGTTTGAGCCAATCAGTTGTGTTGTGACAAGGTAGGGGGTATACAGAAGATAGCCCTATTTGTTAAAATACCAAGTCCATATTGTGGCAAGAACAGCTCAAATAAGCAATGAGAATTGACAGTCAGTCACTACGGAAAATGTCAAAAACTTTGAAAGTTTCTTCAAGTGCAGTTGCAAAAACCATCAAGCACTATGCTGAAACTGGCTGTCATGAGGACCGCCACAGGAATGGAAGACCCAGAGTTACTTCTGCTTTAGAGGATAATTTCATTAGAGTTACCACCCTCAGAAGTTGCAGCCCAAATAAATGCTTCACAGAGTTCAAGTAACAGACACATCTCAACATCAACTGTTCAGAGGAGACTGCGAGAATCAGGCCTTCATGGTTGAATTGCTGCAAAGAAACCACTGCTAAAGGACACCAATAAGAAGGAGAGACTTGCTTGGGCCAAGAAACACGAGCAATGGACATTAGAACGGTGGAAATTTGTCCTTTGGTCTGGAGTCCAAATTGAGATTTGGACTCCGCCGTGTCTTTGTGAATCATGGAGGAAGAGGTGTTATGGTGTGGGGGTGCTTTGTTTGTGACACTGTCTGTGATTTATTTAGAATTCAAGGTATACTTAACCAGCATGGCTAACACAGCATTCTGCAGCAATACACCATCCATCTGGTTTGGGCTTAGTGGAACTATCATTTGTTTTTCAACTGGACAATGATCAAACACACCTCCAGGCTGTGTAAGGGCTATTTTACCAAGGAGTGTGATGGAGTGCTGCATCAGATGACCTGGCATCCACAATCCCCTGACCTCAACCAAATTGAGATGTTTGGGGATGAGTCCACAGAGTGAAGGAAAAGCAGCCAACAAGTGCCCAGCATATGTGAGAACTCATTCAAGACTGTTGGAACACCATTCCAGGTGAAGCTGGTTGAGAGAATGCCTAGAGTGTGCAAAGCTGTCATCAAGGCAAGGAGTGGCTATTTGAATAATCTCAAATATAAAATAGATTTAGATTTGTTGAACAGTCTTTTCGTTACTACATGATTCCATGTGTGTTATTTCATAGTTTATGTCGTCACTATTATTCTACAATGTAGAAAATAGTCAAAATAAAGACTTTTGACCGGTAGTGTATATATTTTATTACATTTCTCATTGTTTTATACAGGTCAAATCTGATGGGGCACACCCATCGTGTGCATTTGTTTGTTTGTGTGAGTTAGTGTGAGTGCGTGCATTCATGTATGTTTTTGCGTGTGTTGCATGTTTGCATGCCCCCCCCCTATTTGGGAAAATAACAGATTCACATCCTTCATTTTGTACATGAGCATACATATACACTAAATTTCTCATGATTTCAACAACTGTTGTGTAGAAAAAGGGAAACAACATGAGTAATTTCATATCTCATATGAGTTATCAGACTGCTGAAAAATATGTCTCACGTTAGCCATAAAGAGATGATGGAGCTGAGACCGCGGTAGGCCCTGGGAGGCAGTGTTCCACAGAATTTGGGAGAAGTTACTTTATCTAATTAAAAGGCTGTATCGTTAACAAGTCCCCTCCCCCAAGCAGTGACCCTGTGACTTATGTGCTTTGGTCTGGGGAGAGTAGAGTCACTGAAAGGATGTATGTGTGACAATGAGAGCGTTAATGATGCACGGCAGAGATGCAAAGTATACAATTACCGAACAAAGAGCATCTCTGCTATTAGTGGAGGCACGGAAAACAGATGAAACGTGTTAGAATGTTGGAATGCACTTTCCCTCCAAAGTTCCACGCTGACCCTGGAATAGTCTAAATAATAAGATAACGTAGAACCGCTTGCTAGATGAGTGGATGAGAATGAGCGTTAAGTGGTTTTAATGCACTGATGTTTACTCTATGCATTTGTTCTTTGTCGGCTACATGCCTCACATTGGTTGAAATTAGCAAGCTTGTCTTCTGTTAGGAGTGGGTGGGAAAAGAATACAACTCATGTAAAACACTGAATGAAAAGTTCCCCCTCTTCTCACACAGTTCCCGAGGCTTCAGAGGGGCTGGTCCAGAGGGACTGGTTCTGATATGTGATCAGGCTCTGGTGGTTCTGCTTATAATCTACCCTCTGAGGGAAATAATATAAGGTGTCTCAGGTTGTACTGATGTATTTAGAAGGGAAAATAGCTTTCCGTGCCATCATCTCATTACTGTACTGTGGGCCTGGCTACCACATAAACTGTAACGTGAGTTACTGTCTGTCTCCTAACACTTCCAATCCAGCCCATGTACCGTAAACTACATTTGCACATGTGCACCCCTACTGTGTGCTTTGGCATTCTAACCCAGCAAGATCGATGTCCCTGTAATGACGGAGGCCTGTGAAAGGATAGATCTCCTCCAGGCTCTTACTCTGCTCTTCCTTTTGTCTGACTGGCTCGTTCAGTAATTAGTCCAAAGGGAGCTCATTGTGGGAGATGACTGTGGAGGGCCTAGTCTGAAAAGTAGCTGGGAAAGATTCAGTGGTGTGAAAAGGTCGGCGGATTACAGGGGTTAGAGTTAGAGCATGAAAGGAGCATCCTTCCTGTGATAACTGCTCTTTGTGGCTGTAAGAAGGGCCACAACATGTGTACAGATTTACTGAGAGTACCTGGTACAGTAGCTTGAGATGAAAGACATTCTAACAGTCACACCTTCACATGTATATGTAAAGTTTTGACAATGATTATCTTCTACTGCCATCTGATAAGACATTGCAGACCGCTCAGCAGAATGAGAGAATACTACAACCATAGAAATAGAATGGGCGTCACCATTCAAGTCCATGTTTGTAACGATTGTTGCCGGGAGAAGGAGAAGAGGACCAAGGTGCAGCGTGGTACGTGTCCATATTTATTAAATGAACACTGAAATAACTAAAATAACAAAGAATAACGACCGAAACAGTTCTGGCTGGTGCAGACACACAACAGGAAACAACAACCCACAAAACACAGGTGGGATGAGGTTACCTAAGTATGGTTCTCAATCAGAGACAACGATAGACAGCTGCCTCTGATTGAGAACCACACCAGGCCAAACACCTAGAAATACAAAACATAGAACAAAACATAGAATGCCCACCCCAACTCATGCCCTGACCAAACCAAAATAGAGACATAAAAAAGGAACTAAGGTCAGGGCGTGATAATGTTGGTATAACGGGTGGACTGGCGGCCATTGTGAGTGTACCCATAGGAGCTAAGCAGGAAGTAAAAGCAGGAAGTGTACCCATCAATATGTGCTGTGTTGTGTTGATTGAAATCAATTGATATTACAAAAAATGCATTCCATTGCATGAGCCACATCAGTTAACGTTCAGTGCTATCTAGGACCCTTGGGACGTCCCTAAACCCTAACCCTAACCATAACCCTAACCTAACCTAACCTAACTTTAACCTTACACCTTAACAGGGTTAGATGTTCCAAGCCTGTTCTATTCATTATATTTATATGGCTACAATACCTTTGCGTTATAACATTTAGTTTTTTCAGTCATTTTGTTATCATTAAGAATGTATTGTGTTAGCGTGAAGTGGAAACATATTCATATGAATGGATTTTACTTTGAGTAAAGCCAGTGTGTCTATGTATGCGGATAACTCAACACTATACACGTCAGCTACTACAGCGACTGAAATGACTGGAACACTTAAGGAAGAGTTGCAGTTATTTTCAGAAGGGTTGGCAAGGAATAAGTTAGTACAAAATATTTAAAAAACGAAAAGCATTGTATTTGGGACAAATCATTCACTAAACCCTAAACCTCAAATAAATATTGTAATGAATAATGTGGTAATTGAGCACGTTGAGGAGACTAAACTGCTTGGAGTAACTGTCATGGTCAAAACATACTGATACAACAGTAGCTAGGATGGGGTGGAGTCTGTCCATAATAAAGCGCTATTCTGCAACTTAGATAAATGGCAATTGATTCAGAACAGGGCAGCACGACTGGCCCTTGGATGTACACAGAGAGCTAACATTAATACTATGCATGTCCATCTCTCCTGGCTCAAAGTGGAGGAGAGATTGACTTCATCACTGCTTGTATTTGTGAGAGGTATTGAGAGGTATGTTGAATGTTTGAACTACTGGCACACAACTCAGACACCCATGCATACCCCACAAGACATGCCACCAGAGGTCTCTTTACAGTCCCCTGCATTGGCAGCAGCTAATGGGGATCCATAATAAATACAAATACAGATGGTTACGCCTATCTGCCATCCCTGTCCACAATGCCCTAGCAAAATTGAAACCTACCGTGGCTTCAGAAAGAATTCACACCCCTTTATTTTTTCCACATTTTGCTGTGTTACAACATGAATTTAAAATTGATGAAATATATGTTTTTATCACTGACCTACACACAATACCCCATAATGTCAAAGTGGAATTATGTTTTTCTAAATTTTTCCAAATTAATTTAAAAATGGAAAGTTGAAATATCTTGAGTCAGTGAGTATTCAATCCCTTTGTTATGGCAAGCCTAAACAAGTTCAGGAGTAATAATTTGCTTAACAAGTCTCATAAAAAGTTAGATGGACTCACTCTGTGTGAGATAATAGTGTATAACATTCTTTTTTATATGACTACCTCATCCCTGCACCCCACACATAAACTTATCTGTAAGTTCCCTCAGTCGAGCAGTGAATTTCAAACACAGATTCAATCACAAAGACCAGGGAGGTTTTCCAATACCTCGCAAAGAAGGACACCTATTGGTAGATGGGTAAAAAAAGCAGACTGCATATCCCTTTGAGTATGGTGAAGTTATTTATTAGATTTGAGGACAGAGGGCGCTGTTTTCACTTTGGGGGAAAATCGTGCCCAATTTAAACGGCCTCGTACTCAATTCTTGCTAGTACAATATGCATATTATTGTTACTATTGGATAGAAAACACTCTCTAGTTTCTAAAACCGTTTGAATTATATCTGTGAGTAAAACAGAACTCATTTGGCACAAACTTCCTGACCAGGAAGTGGAAAGTCTGAAAACGATGCTCTGTTCTAGGGCCTGCCTATAAATGGGCATGATACGTATTAGTATACATGCACGTCATACACCTTCCCCTAGATGTCAAGAGGCAGTGAGAGAAGAAATGGAGTGATTATCTTGGTCTGAGGTGGAATACATCCTCTTGGAATGACGTGTCACCCATTTCCTGTTTTCTGGAAAGTGCGAGGATGGACCTGGAATTGCCTTCTGAAAAGCTGTCGTTATAGGCGACTACTATCTCCGGCTTTGATTTTATTTGATACATGTGACAATATCATCGTAAAGTATGTTTTTTCAATATAGTTTTATTAGATTATTGAAATTCTTTCGGGACGTTAGGCGTGTTGCGTTGTCTGTGTTTGTTGACGATGGAGAGCTTCGCGCCACTTGGCTAGTGTGCTTGCTAATTCAAGAGGGAAAAAGGACGTTCTAAATCCAAACAACGATTGTTCTTGACAAAGGACCTCTTGTACAACATTCTGATGGAAGCTCATCAAAAGTAGGACCCATTTTATGATGCTATTTCATATATCTGTCGAACTGTGTACTATTAGTTTTGCGCCCAGGTTTTGGGCACTGTCTCGCCATAACGTAAGCCTTATGTCGTAATGAAGTTATCTTTAGAATTCTAACACTGCGATTGCATTAAGAACTAGTGTATCTATCATTTCCTATACAACATGTATTTTTTTGTCATGTTTATAAATAGTTATTTGGTCAGAATATGTGAGAGTCAGAAAAATATCCGGACGTTCTGGGAAAAAGATGCTACGTTAGCACAATGTATAACCACTGATTTCAGCTCTAAATATGCACATTTTCAAACAAAACATAAGTGTATGTATAACCTGATGTTATAGGACTGTCATCTGATGAAGGTTAGTGAAAATTAATATCTTTTGCTGGTTTATTCGCTATCGCTAACGTGCCTATTGCTATCGCTAACGTGCCTTGATGAATGAATGCGGTAGTGTGGTAGGCTATTGTAGTAAGCTAATATAATGCTATATTGTGTTTTCGCTGTAAAACACTTAAAAAATCTGAAATATTGGCTGGATTCACAAGATGCTTGTCTTTCATTTGCTGTACACGATGCATTTTTCAGAAATGTTTTATGACGAGTATTTAGGTATTTCACGTTGGTCTCTATAATTACTCTGGCTGCTTCGGTGCTATTTTTGACGGTAGCTGTGATGGTAGCTGCAATGTAAAACTGATTTATACCTCAAATATGCACATTTTTCGAACAAAACATAGATTTATTGTGTAACATGTTATAGGACTGTCATCTGATGAAGTTGTTTCTTGGTTAGTTTGGTTGGATCTTGGTTAGTTATGTTGGTTTTGTGCATGCTACCTGTGCTGTGAAAAATGTCTGTCCTTTTTTGTATTTGGTGGGGGGCTAACATAAATATACGTGGTGTTTTCGCTGTAAAACATTAAAAAATCTGACATGTTGGCTGGATTCACAAGATGTGTATCTTTCATTTGCTGTATTGGACTTGTTAATGTGTGAAAGTTAAATATTTCTCTAAAATATTTTTTGAATTTCGCGCTCTGCCTTTTCAGTGGAATGTGGGAGGAGTTCCGCTAGCGGAACCCCGGAGCCAGACAGGTTTAAAAAGTATTCAAGCTCTGTGGTTGATCATTACTAGATAACAATTTTCAGGTCTTACAATACATTTCCAAGTAGATTTAAGTCAAACTCTAATTCAGCCACTCAGGAACATTCACTGTCTTATTGGTAAGAAACTCCAGTATAGGTGGTGTTTTAGGTTATTGTCCTGCTGAATTCATTGCCCAGTGTCTGGTGGAAAGAAGTCTGAACCAGGTTTTCTAGGATTTAGCATTCCATAAATGTTTTATCCTGAAAAACTCCCCAGTCCTTAATGATTAGAAGCATACCCATAACATGATGCAGCCACCACTATGCTTGAAAATATGGAGAGTGGTACTCAGTAATGTGTTGTATTGGATTTTCCCCAAACATAACACTGTCTTCAGGACAAAAAGTTAATTGCTTTGCCATATGTTTTGTAGTATTGTTGCAAACAGGATGCATGTTTTGCAATATTTTTCTTATGTACAGGTTTATTTAGAGCTGAAATCAGTGGTTATACATTGTGCTAACGTAGCATCTTTTTCCCAGAATGTGCGGATATTTTTCTAAAACTCACCTATTCTGACCAAATAACTATTCATAAACATGACTAAAAAATACATGTTGTATAGGAAATGATAGATACACTAGTTCTTAATGCAATCGCCGTGTTAGAATTCTAAAAATAACTTCATTACGACATCCAGCTTATGTTATAACGAGAGAGTGCCCAAAATCTGGGCGCAAACTACTAGTACAACATGTTCGACAGATATATGAAATAGCATCATAAAATGGGTCCTACTTTTGACGATCTTCCATCAGAATGTTGTACAAGGGGTCCTTTGTCGTGAACAATCGTTGTTTGGTTTTAGAACGTCCTCTTCTCCAGTCAATTAGCACAGAAAGCTAGCAAAGTAGCGCGAAGCTCTCCTTCCTGAACAAAGGCACACAACGCAACACGCCTAACGTCAATAATCTAATAAAACTATATTGAAAAAACATACTTTACGATGATATTGTCACATTTATCAAATAAAATCAAAGCCGGAGATATTAGTGGTCTATAACGACAGCTTTCCAGAAGGCAATCCCAGGCTCCTTCTCGCGCTTTCCAGAAAACAGGAAATGGGTGACACGTCATGTCAAGAGCTTTTATTCCACCTCAGACCAAGATAAACACTCCATTTCTTCTCTCACTGCCTATTGACATCTAGTGGAAGGTGTATGACGTGCATGTATACTTATACGTATCAAGACCATTTATAGGCAGGCCCTAGAACAGAGCATCGTTTTCAGATTTTCCACTTCCTGATCAGGAAGTTTGCATCAAAATGAGTTCTGTTTTACTCACAGATATAATTCAAACGGTTTTAGAAACTAGAGAGTGTTTTCTATCCAATAGTAATAATAATATGCATATTGTACGAGCAAGAATTGAGTACGAGGCCGTTTAAATTGGGCACGATTTTCCCCCAAAGTGAAAACAGCGCCCTCTGTCCTCAACAGGTTAAAGAATAACGGACAAATTTCACAATCCAGGTGTGGAACGCTCTAAGAGACTTAGCCAGAAAGACTTACAACTGTAATCGCTGCAAAAAGGTGTTTCTACAAAATATTGACTCGGGTGTGATTTAACTTTCATAAATTTG
Source organism: Salvelinus alpinus (assembly GCF_045679555.1). NCBI lineage: Eukaryota > Metazoa > Chordata > Actinopteri > Salmoniformes > Salmonidae > Salvelinus > Salvelinus alpinus. The sequence goes on along the minus strand of NC_092087.1, from coordinate 23,188,085 downwards.
CAAAGAAAAACTTGTTTTCGCTTTGTCATTATGGGGTATTGTGTGTTGATGGGTGATAAACAAATCTATTTAATCCATTTTTAATTCAGGCTGTAACACAACAACATGTGGAATAAGTCAAGGACTATGAATACTTTTTGAAGGCACTGTACTTGAAGGTAACAGCGCTCACTGCTGACCCTAGTTGCCGGTTTCCACGTCATCTCCCGACATCCTCAGACATGCATGGACATTGAATACTGACTTGTTACACGGGTGAGCTGGCTGATCAAGACATGGGACTGAACCATCTCCACTTTAGCCTACTCCAGGTCTTTTGGGAATTCAACTGCTTTCAATTTCTAGAAGGCCTCAAGAAAAGGTTTTACATTCTATTTTCTGTTAGTTCTTCCCATCCTTCCAGCTTTAAATTCTCAGTCGCCCCATTTCTCTGTTTGAGCAAATTAATTCCCCCCTGATAGGCAGGGCGAGATCTGAGCGCAGCGTTCGAGGCCCTTTAATCTGAGCGAGCCATGCGTGAGGCTCTCCCGTGCCTCAGCGCTCTCTGTTCAAACACAACACTTCCTAGCAATCTGAAAGGGATTACAGGAGAGGCAGCTCTCTCTCTCTCTGTTTCTCCAAGGGGAGACCTTCTCTGTTGGAAGGAAAACCCTGTGTGCACTTTCCAAGGACTGAATCAAACCTCCCATAGTACAATATAAATTTTCTTCCACCAAAATAAATCTAATTTACAAGTGTGTCTGTTTTAATTTAATGCAATGTAATGTTTAATGCAATGCAATGTTTCGGACACTGTTAAATTCATGGAGAATAAGAGCACCTCCTCCCAGCTGCCCACTGCACTGAGGCTAGGAAACACTGTCACCACCGATAAGTCCACGATAATCGAGAACTTCAATAAGCATTTCTCTACGGCTGGCCATGCTTTACTCCTGGCTACCCCAGCCAACAGCTCCGCACCCCCCGCAGCTACTTGCCTAAGCCTCCCCAGCTTCTCCTTCACCCAAATCCAGATAGCAGATGTTCTGAAAGAGCTGCAAAACTTGGACCCGTACAAATCAGCTGGGCTAGACAATCTAGACCCTCTCTTTCTAAAATGTTCCGCCGCCATTGTTGCAACCCCTAATACCAGTCTGTTCAAACTCTCTTTCGTATCGTCCGAGATTCCTAAAGATTGGAAAGCTGCCGCGTTGATCCCCCTCTTCAAAGGGGGTGACACTCTAGACCCAAACTGTTACAGACCTATATCCATCCTGCCCTGCCTTTCTAAAGTCTTCAAAAGCCAAGTTAACAAACAGCTCACTGACCATTTCGAATCCCACCGTACCTTCTCCGCTGTGCAATCCGGTTTCTGAGCTGGTCATGGGTGCACCTCTGCCACGCTCAAGGTCCTAAACGATATCATAACCACCATCGATAAAAGACAGTACTGTGCAGCCGTCTTCATCGACCTGGCCAAGGCTTTCAACTCTGTCAATCCCCGTATTCTTATCGGTAGACTCAACAGCCTTGGTTTCTCAAATGACTGCCTCGCCTGGTTCACCAACGACTTCTCAGATAGAGTTCAGTGTGTCAAATCGAAGGGCCTGTTGTCCGGACCTCTGGCAGTCTCTATGGGGGTACCACAGGGTTCAATTCTCGGGCAGACTCTTTTCTCTGTATATATCAATGATGTCGCTCTTGCTGCTGGTGATTCTCTGATCCACCTCTACGCAGACGACACCATTCTGTATACATCAGGCCATTCTTTGGACACTGTGTTAACAAACCTCCAAACGAGCTTCAATGCCATACAACACTCCTTCCGTGGCCTCCAACTGCTCTTAAATGCTAGTAAAACTAAATGCATGCTCTTCAACCAATCGCTGCCCGCCCGCCTGCCCGACTAGCATCACTACTCTGGACGGTTCTGACTTAGAATATGTGGACTACTACAAATACCTAGATGTCTGGCTAGACTGTAAATTCTCCTTCCAGACTCATATTAAGCATCTCCAATACGAAATTAAATCCAGAATCGGCTTCCAATTTCGCAACAGAGCCTCCTTCACTCACGCTGCCAAACATACCCTCGTAAAACTGACTATCCTACCGATCCTCGACTTCGGCGATGTAATTTACAAAATAGCCTCCAACACTCTACTCAGCAAACTGGATGCAGTCTATCACAGTGCCATCCGTTTTGTCACTAAAGCCCCATATACCACCCACCACTGCGACCTGTATGCTCTCGTCGGCTGGCCCTCGCTACATATTCGTCGCCAGACCCACTGGCTCCAGTTCATCTATAAGTCTTTGCTAGGTAAAGCTCTGCCTTAACTCAGCTCACTGGTCACCAAAACAACACCCACCCGTAGCACGCGCTCTAGCAGGTATATCTCACTGGTCATCCCCAAAGCCAACACCTCCTTTGGCCGCCTTTCCTTCCAGTTCTCTGCTGCCAATGACTGGAACAAATTGCAAAAATCACTGAAGTTGGAGACTTATATCTCCCTCACTAACTTTAAGCATCAGCTATCTGAGCAGCTTACTGATCACTGCAGCTCTACACAGCCCATCTGTAAATAGCCCATCCAACTAACTACCTCATCCCCATATTGTTTTTATTTACTTTTCTGCTCTTCTGCACACCAGTATTTCTACTTGCACATCATCATCTGCACATCTATCACTCCAGTGTTAATTTGCTAAATTGTAATTACTTCGCTACTATGGCCTATTTGTTGCCTTACCTCCTTAGTCCATTTGCACACACTGTATATAGATTTTTCTATTGTGTTATTGACTGTACTTTTGTTTATCCCACATGTAACTCTGTGTTGTTGTTTTTTGTCGCACTGCTTTGTTTTATCTTGGCCAGGTCGCAGTTCTAAATGAGAACTTGTTCTCAACTGGCTTAACTGGTTAAATAAAGGCGAAATAAAAAATAAATAAAAAAACATGTTTGTATCGGTTACCTGTACAGTACATTGTATCGTGCATGTTTTTTTCCATTACATTTTACAGATTGTGTGTGAAATGTGCAATCATGCTAACCAACAACTAACCAATACATAATGTACAGAGTACAAAACATTTTGATTTTGTCATTTTGATAAATGCAATCATAACAAACACAGAAAAACAAGACAGCACCAGTGTGGCACATAACTAGAAATCCATCATCTGTGAAATTACGGTTTCAGAGACATCTGCACCATCTCAATGAGACAAGTAGGGAAAACTGTCTCTGAATAAATCACTTCTCCGCTGATGCACAAACAGCAAAGGGGCCTATGTTTAGGCTTCCTGTTTATGTGTGTGATGCACTGTGCCTTCCCCTAAAAATTATATTTTAGCACCCCTTTAGGTATAAAAAAATTATACAAAAAATGTATTTGATGAAACATTGAGTTTGGCCTTACTGCTATTAGCCCATAGAAATACATTGAACAGATTCATACATGGAAATATATATAGTAAAAAAAAAAATCTAAAGGAAGTTTGTTTTGAAGTGTCTGTACTATATCTGAGAGATATAAGAAAGATCCAGAAATGATTTAGTTCAGCATGGAATCATTCATCATTCCCTGCTCTGGCAGTGGGGAGCTGTAAAGTCCCTAAGTCTGCAAGTCACAATGGGGTTACAGAGAGAAAAGCCTGCAATAAGCTAAAGCCGTGGCTTGCATTCTGCTCCACTGTGGGAAATATAGAATCTGAAATATAGAATCTGATCAAATCAAATCATATAGCTGTTCTCTCCCATTTTTAAACGCTATTGAAACTAAAGCCCAGCTGTATCAACTAGCCTGTTATTAATTACCATGTTATTGCCTTAATGACACAGTGCCACCAATCACTCCTCTCACTTTGATGGTATCGCAGATATAGTGAATCCCCTGATAGAAACACAAGTTATTTTGAATGTGAGAACGAAGCTGTGGGGGGTGAGACTGAGGTGAGTGTAACAGTGGAATATCAATGAAATATCCTAATGGTCTGATGCAGGGACACATCCTGGGCTGTGAATTCTTTATTTAATCACCTCTCAGAGGGTTCTATACCTCCACTGAGCCAGAACTGCTCCAGGCATGACACATTTCAACACAAGGGGTGGAGGAGGGGGGGTTCACTTATTCAGAAGACAGGACTGAGTGTACAGTATATGTTTAAGTATAAAGTATTTGTCACGGCTCTTGAAGGAAGAGGACCAAGGTGCAGCGTGGTGAGCGTACATGTTCTTTTATTTAGAAAAGACGCCGAACAAAACAAACTACAAAACAAACCGTGAAGTTAAAGGCTATGTGCCATAAACAAAGTCAACTTCCCACAAAGACAGGTGGGAAAAAGGGCTACCTAAGTATGGTTCTCAATCAGAGACAACGATAGACAGCTGTCCCTGATTGAGAACCCTACCCGGCCAAAACATAGAAATACAAATAATAGAACATAGAATTCCCACCCCAACTCACACCCTGACCAAACCAAAATAGAGACATAAAAAGGATCTCTATGGTCAGGGCGTGACAGTATCAAAGGGTTTATCACAATGCTTTGCTAAAGATTAATTTCCAAGTATTTATTATTATCATATTTCAACATAATGTATACTCAGCAATCATCTTAACTTGTGGAATTTGAAATAGGGCAGTTGGTTTCACTGCTATGAATGCAAAGTGTAACAAGCAGAAGCTATAAGATCCATGATGCATACAGCTGCACAGCCAATCGGAACAAAGGATCATCCAATGTGAAGTCACATTCACACATTTTAATTCGGGGCAGATGCTGTGGGCATCTGTGTCAGCAAAATACCGTTTACCAGACTGATAAAGAGTGCAACCCACAAAGCACACGAGTATCAGACGTTTTCTGACATTTAGTCACCTATTTAAATGTTCGGTATTTTATCAAATGTTTTGACAATAACATGCCACCTGCGAGTCAACCGTGAAGCTTTAAATAGCATAAACAAAGCTATCAAATAGGTTACAGAATTATAGTTTATAAGTGTGTTCTATATTTTTCACTGTTTGCCATGTTTTTAGTCATTTGGCTTGTTAATGGAAAACAGTGAAACTGGAGCTTTCGTTTTTCTGCAGGTAGGAAGGCTCCACTAGGATGTTGAGTGATGGTGTCTTACAGGTAGATCTTTGATTCAGATGTCTCTGGGTATTGTGGTAGGGGAGAAAATAAGAAAACTGAAAGACTAGTTTAATGCCGATGTGGATGGCATTGCAGAGCTGGTAAATCCATTATGAGTCACATAGCTGGGTGGTTTCATGCAGAAGAAGTTTACGTTTCTTATTCATAGAGTATAGGCCCTGCCTGACAGTTGTGAGTAATTTGTTGTTTTATTCATGTACTGACATGACACTGAGCCTTTGTGTGGTGTTTTATAACAAGACAACTACTTTATTGTTCATTTAACCTTTTTTAACTAGACAAGTCAGGTAAGAACAAATTCTAATTTACAATGACGCCCTACTGGGGAACAGTGGGTAAACTGCCTTGTTCAGGGGCAGAACAACAGAATTTCTATTTTTTATTTTTTTTCCTTGTCAGCTTAGGGATTCGATCCTGCAACGTTTTGGTTACTGGACCAACGCTCTAACCACTAGGCTACCTTCCGCCCCAGACCCTTTGAGTAACTGTCTTGTTATAAAACACCATACAAAGGAATGAAATAAGAAGCCAATTTTACCCAATGTTATGGGGTAAAATGGATTGATTTGTAAACACCATGAACCAAGAAACGTTTATATTTTTGTAACAGAGGTTGAATAATCATGATGTTCGGCAGAACCATCAGTACAACATCCCACTGGGCAAATATGTATTTTCAAGGTCTAGTTTTGATTTACATTTGGTTGAGTTGTCAACAAATGTGAATTCAACATGAAATCATCAAAAAAGTTCACTATGTCATTGGATTTGGGTTAAAAATTTGGTGAAAAAAGGACAACATTTCCTTATCGTTGATTACTTTTTTCCAATCCATTCAGTTTTCCACGTTGATTCAAATTGATCACATTAAATTGTTCTGTTGAAATGATATGGAAACAACATTGATTCAACCAATTTTTGCCCCGTGGGAAGATCCTTTTCATCTCTGAATAGTAATCTCAAAGAATAGATTGGTCAACTCCTTAGGTTATTATTCCTTAGCAAACTCCCTCTCTGTTCGGTCTTAGCTGTCAATCTCTCATCATTTTGTTTTAGTATGAAAACATTTCATATTAGCCTTGGTAACAAACTTCTGTCTACATATTGTTTTTTCTCCAAGTGAAGTAATTGATGCATTATATGCTAATGCAGACGAGCACTCTGTGGGTACAGTGTACGCAGTCGCATCTGGCATAACAAATAGATGCAGATAAGCAGAGAGCTTTGATGATTAATGCCAAGCAGTGTTGTTGTTGTTGTTGTTGATGTAAACTTCTTCTTCCTGCTCAGCAGAGCAGGCAGGAAGCGGACACCAGAATGTAAATATAATTTCATATCTGTGGGGGAACAAGCTAAGCAAGGGGCTGGAGACCTGTTCTATTCTAATCAGTCTCTGTGGCTGTTCTGTTCTGAATAATCTTATCAGTTATTAATCTGGACATTCAATTATTAAAGAAACCTTGATTGAGTTCTGATTGATATCAAAAGCGGGAAACATCTTTGCACAATAGTACACTATATAAGTAATATCTTGCTTAAAACGGAAATAACATAATATTTCCTAAACCTAAACTTGCACTACAGGAACTAGCTACTGTGGTTGAAGTTGTGACACCAGAGGCAGTATGTGCGGACATGCCTATACAAAAGCCAGTTAACAGGGCAAGACACGTGTGAACAAGTGAGAGAAAGACAAGGAGATGCCATTGTTATTGGTCAGCAGTGTACTGTAAATGATTGAAGAGCTTACTGTATCAATGTACACATCTATTTCATAGTAAAATGCACCTCTTTTCCAGTTCCATCTTTTCTCTTTTTTAGTGGATGGTGGCATTTAAATGAGTGTGAAAGGATGATGGGACATCAATAGTGATATTGTTTTGTCTTTGTTGTCACCCCCCTTATTCCCAAAGTGCTATTGCTAATGAGCATTGGCCTGTGAAAAACGAAGCCATCATAACATAGCAGAGCAGCGACTACAGCCGGGATGAATAGGGAGCCTGACAGTTTACAGTGAGAGGCTGGAGAGAGAGAGATAAATGGAATGAAACATAACTGCAGTATGCTGAATAATTTAGTGCGCAGTCCCCAGTAAAGATCTGACTACTCCCTCGTTTAAAAAGATTAACAGAGTCGACAAATCACTCTGCTGTCAATCTTTTTCAACTTTTCTGTGAACTAAAACTATGAACAATTCTTCTTTCATATCTCCCACTGCAGTTACTATTTAGGTGGGTCCCCCTCTCCTCATCCCTCTGCTTTCTTTTTCAAAAATGTTTAAAAGAGCGCGATGCATTTGTTATCCTTGGGAATGAGTGCCTGTGGTTTAATGAATGTTATCTCTGTGAGCTGTCCTTATCTCTCTCATTCAAATTCTGCCAGAGCAGCAAGTGTTGAAACAGATTTATTTAAAGAACATCATTTGTACTGGCCTCAGAACTACATAATGATAAAACATAGTGCTCATGATCATGTAATACAGAAAGGCGAGTCCTACTTTGTCAGCGTTGAGTTCATTAGGACAAAGCTCGGTCACCTCCTCTGTGGTGAAGATACTAAACTCAAACAGTGCTACAAAGATAGCATCCAAACACTTCCTTTATTAATCCAGACACAACAAAGAGGGAAAAGGAATGACACTGACAATCCCTATGTGTGTTTGTTAATCCTGTACACTTGCAGTATGCACCCCACCACTCTATTCTGGTTTTCATTTAGACCTTTCCCAAACCCTCCTGTTGCCTTAATGATGAGCAACATCCCCTATTTACATACAGTAACACATTGGTCTGCTTCAACCATTTCCCTAGATATGATCTTCCAACTCTGCGATGCATTATTACCCTGACGGGGCTTATGCCGGTTTTTCATGACACCCCTGTAATTATAATACCTACTCTACTGTATATAGGAACCTTGTTAATCTAACTGCACTGTCCAATTTACAGTAGATATTACAGTGAAAGAATAGGCTGCTATTGTTTGCAGAGAGCGCACAATTGTGAACTTGAAAATGTATCAATAAACCAAGTAGGCACATTTGGGCAGACTTGAAACAACATTTTGAACAGAAATACAATGGTGCATTGGATCAGTCTAAAACTTTGCACATACACTGCTGCCATCTAGTGACCAAAATCTAAATTGCACCTAACATGGAAGAATACATTTTGGCCTTTCTCTTGCATTTCAAAGATGATGGAACAAAACAAATAAAAAATACACATTTTCTTCTTTGTATTATCTTTTACCAGATCTACTGTAATGTGTTATATTCTCCTACATTAATTTCACATTTCCACAAACTTCAAAGTGTTTCCTTTCAAATGGTATGAAGAAAATGCATATCCTTGCCTCAGGTCCTGAGCTACAGGCAGTTATATTTGGGTATGTCATTTTAGGCGAAAATTGAAAAAAAGGGTCAGATCCTTATTAATCTCCCACAGGACAGCTGCCTTCCATTGGCCACACAAACATCCAAGGCCAAAGCTGAAAGTTTCCCTCATAATAATTTTTATGATACGGCTGTTGTTTATGATTCTTTCCCTCCATCTTTTCCCATTCTCTGCAGAGATGTGAGACGTGGGGCTGCTGTGCTAAATTCTGTGTGCTGAGGCTGGCTAATTGCGGAGCAGTGGACCTGAGGAAGTGAGGGATATACAGCAAGCCCTCTCATTTCACCTCCTCAGCGGGTGTCCATGTATGCTCTCTCACAGGATAGAGGAATGTGTACAGAATGATTTGCTTGGAAGCCTTGTTTTTATCCCTGCTTATCAGCAGCAGTAGAAACACGTCCTGTACAATCGTAAAGGAAAAGGGGGATACCTAGTCAGTTGTCCAACTGAATGTATTCAACTGAAATGTGTCTTTTGCATTTAACCCAACCCCTTAAGTCTGTATACAAGTGTAGGATCTTCATTTGACCAGTTTCTCACAGCAGAAAAATAATCAGGAAATGTGAATTATTGTATGGATTATAAATGTACAATTTTGTAGAGGTTGATAAAAAGAATTCGTTAGGGCAAATCAAATCGGACATTTTTAAGTTGAAATTACAAAATTTTGAAGCCTTTTTAAACTTCCTGCATCAAACTGTCAGTTCAAGCTCTGTACTAAATGTAATGTCCAATTGAAAATATCTTTAGAACACAATAAGTAAAAATGACACCCAATTTAAAGGGACAACAACAGGGTGATCAAATTAAGATCCTACACCTGTAGCTCAAATGTTCCATCATCTGAAATGTTTTGTTAATGTTCAAAACATTGAGAGTGAATATTTAAATTAATGCCTTTAGTAAATTAATGGCATACCTGTTTCTATTCACATAGTATATTTGTTATTATTTTACAGAAAAGTAGCACTGTTCAAACAGTTAATAACAAAATACTCATTCCAAAATGTCCTAAATTGCTGTAATATTTAAAAATCTGTTCCATGGAATAGAAAATATGACACAGCAATTGGTGATATTATTGCTTAGCATAAGTTAACTCAGTTGTCAGTTTGAGATTATTCCTCTCATACAATTTCTCAATCAACAAAATATCTGTGTCACAGCTTATGCACCATGGGCACATTGTTTACAGAGTAATTCTTACTCTCTTTGGAGAACTTAATTTTATTCTTTACAATTAGCCAAACCCAAGTGATATTTTTGAGTGATTGAAAAGCTGCGTCTGATTGAAGGAGACGTCCTCCCAGTAAAAACATTACTGCATGCTGCTATACAGAAACACCAAATTGGCTGGAAATTAAAACTAATGAGCAATTAGCCCACCAATGAACTTGTGCTAACATCTGTTTTTTCCCAGCTCTCCTCTCTTCCTGAATCCTAATGTTTTTCATTTAATCAGTCTGAATAAGTACGAGTCAACATTTATTTGGAGTTCATTAATATTTCAGGTTTTCAGGTTTCAGGTTTTCTCGTTCCTTTTCTCGTTCCTTCATAAAGAGCCTGATGGCAATTAGATAAGATGTCTTTCCCTGATGTTGTATGACTGGGTTTAGTAAATAAACCGTAACTCATACTGTATATAGGTAACTATGAGAGTGTAACGGCAGATTTCCTCCTCTTCGTCTGAAGAGGAGGTGTAGGGATCGGACCAAGACGCAGAGTGGAAAGTGTCCATAATTTATTATAAAATTAACTGAACACTACAATGAAACAAATTAACAAATAGAATCCAACCGAAAACAGTCCCGTGTGGCACCAATACTATCACGAAAGACAAACACCCACAAAACACACGTGAAACCCCGGCTGCCTAAGTATGATTCTCAATCAGGGACAACGAATGACAGCTGCCTCTGATTGAGAATCATACCAGGCCGAACACAAAAAACCCAACATAGAAAACACAGACAACCCACCCCCACTCACGCCCTGACCATACTAAATAAATACAAAATAAGGGAAAATAAGGTCAGGAACGTGACAGAGAGTTATAGGTTGAGGTGAAATAAAGACTGAAATCCACAGATCACAGTATACAGTCTGAGACATCTATGATATCAATAATTCATAGATATTTAACAAAAAAACAACTGAGCATGTTTCTGAGACACATCCAAATGCATATGTACTTTGAAGCCTCTTGGCCAAGCCATCAATGTAGTGAGAACATATTCCCAGTTGACTTGCCTGGTTATAGAAAGGTTGCATAAATTACATAATCAGTTGGACATAAAATATGTTGTAATATCCCGCTATGGAGTTTATCTACTTGTAAATACTTAAGTATGTGTAAACAAGGCATGCATTGTGTAAGCAGCAAATGGATATTCCTCCATAAACAAAGCATTACCGTTCTCATTGGCTCAATTTGTTTGTGTTTTCACGTGGAGTTTATTTGCATGCTGCCTCTTTAACACGACTCTGCCTTTTGCAATATTAAAGCCCTCAAACTTCTAACCCTGAGAAAGAATCATGGTGCACTCTAGTTGAACCTCTGTTTCCCATTCCCTCTCATTAAATCCCCAATATCACCCAGTTCTATAAAAGCCTTCAATGTAGAGCAGGCGTCACAGGGCTGACTGTGGAGAACAGCGTTCTTTCTCTGTAATCACAAAGTGAAATCAAGCAATACAATCCATTATGCACCTTCTCTTTAAGCCACTCCAGATCTACTGTGTTATATAAAAAGAACAAGCAAGACACAAAACAGTCCTTTGATACAATAGCAATAGAATCAGAGTGTTAAATATTGAGTTGTTTGGTTGGATATTTCCTGCTATCTCAAGCCCCTTTTATAGCTGCCTCTAACATGCGTACTTTGTTCTGATCTTGTACTGATCTTGTCCTGATTTTGTCTGTTTACACTTATAAGATCTGATCACAATCAGATCACAATGTGTCTTTTAAATGTCTACACCTGTCTAAAAAATGTGGGCACAATCAGAATATGGACACATGATAGCACCAGGTATAAACATGGATAAATAGGACCAATAGGATCCACTGTCTTCTGGACCATTTTGGAGTGTGGTGGTAATGATGTCTAGGCTGTGTATCAGCACCCAATTTCCCTTGTTACAATAAATATGCATTTGTACAAGTTTGAACACTAACTTGATGGCAGACCGATGAAGCATTTATGCCTGGCTGACGTGTGTAACCTTATTAAACATTCTTGGGAACAGAATAATGGTATGATGTGATGTGCACCAGAGACAGAGTAATCAGCCCCACCTGAGGCGTTGAAGGCCATCGTGTATTATAATAAGAACACACCATGCAGTGGCAAATCTGACATGAAACCTAGTCATTCAAAAATGATCAGTGTGATCTCTCTGACTCTCACTCACTGGACCCAAAGCAAACAGTGACGGGATACTCAGTAACATCCAATCACACAATGATAAAACAAGCACACAGTCTTCATGAAAAGTTGTGTCTTTGAGTAATGTTAAGACACTCCTACTGCATGACAACCTAATTTTGACTCATCATTACCCTTTTGATCTTTCCATTACCCTTTTGTTCTTTTAAGGCATTTGTTCACTGGCCCATGTAAATATGTGCCATCCCTTTGAGCTAACAGCCATGAACACAGACAGCAATGAATGTGAGGAGGCACCAGATGCATAAAATACAATTGTATTGGTTACATGCTTCATAGACAACATGTATAGACTAACAGCAAATGGCTTACTTATGGGTCCTTTTCCAACAATGCAGAGTTAAATATAAGATAAAAATGTGATTAAAAGATAGAAATAGTGACACAAGGAATAGGAGTGAACACCAATTTAACACGTCACTGACAGTTTAACAGGTCACTGGCAGTTTAACAGGTCGCTGACAGTTTAACACGTCACTGACAGTTTAACAGGTCACTGACTAAATAAAGGAAACACTAATTAAGCAATTAACATCCCATCATGCTTAGGATCATGTATAAAAAGGCAGGCCGTGATTTTGGCCATTATTTTGACTACCATGGCTATTCCCCCATAGGATGACAGTGCCCCCATCCACAGAGCATGAGTGTTCACTGAATGGTTTGATGAGCATGAAAACAATGTTAACCATATGCCGTGGCTGTCTCAGTCACCAGATCTAAACCCAATTGAACACTTATGGGAGATTCTGGAGCGGCTCCTGAGACAGCGTTTTCCACCACCATCAACAAAACACCAAATTATGTAATTTCTCGTGGAAGAACGGTATCCCTCCAATAGAGTTCCAGACACTTGTAGAATCTATGCCAGGGTGCACTGAAGCTGTTCTGGCTCATGGTGGCCAAACTCCCTATTAAGACACTTTATGTTGGTGTTTCCTTTATTTTGGGCAGTTACCTGCATCATTATGTAAATGAGCTAATTGCTTTCATCAGTTACAAAACACTTCTCTGGTTATGCCACACACAGATGCAGATATATTGATCTTCCTTTCTCATTGTTTAGCCTGGCATATTCTGTTTGTTTGCAAATATCTACCTAAATTTGTGTTAAATAAATAAATAATAGAGATTGATTCAGAGGCACTCTGAAAGCTTGATTGAATTGTAAATCTTTAACTCCAGGTAATTTATTAATGAATGACATTGTCTTGTACCCGTTCACATCTAATGATCAGCAGCGACCTTTCACTGTGTATTTATTACTGTTGCAGTCGTTGTCTGCTCCAAACAATCACATTACTGGAAATTAATTAAGTTGTATAATTTTGGTGTTAAAAGTTTGTAATTGCACACTCAATTGTAACAGTAGTTTATGTCATGCAATCACCATAACAAGCCTATAATCATGAAATTACAGTAACAATACACACTTGGGTTTAGCGCCACGGTCAGTGCATTAGTAATGTCTGGTCAGTGCACAACAGAGTTATACTCTCTAGGGTCAAAGGTTCACATTTCACACTTTATTTCATTAATTATGTTATATCTCAGAGCTTCAGGAAAACCAACAGGAATTAGAGGGGAGCGGAAAGTGGGGGATCCCATTGGGAACTAGATTAAAGCATCTAGGTTTATGTAGTGTTACCTGTATTGCTCTGTAAGATTCGTGTAGAATAATTTACTTCAACCTACATTTCCTTGTCCACAGTACAGAACATTTTAGAACGCAGCATTGTACCATTGACAGACATAATCTTGATCTTTAGACCAATGTTGCCCTCTAGTGTTAGAAATATGAACAAGCAAAAGTGAATTTGGTATTTAGGCCTAGATTCAATAGAGCCCCACACCGGAGGTGTCATAACACTCATAAAACCTAAAGTTCAAACAGGGAAATGGTTCCAATCGTTTTTCCACCATTCGTTTTTCCCATAGGGGATTTTAGAAACACTTCAAATAAGGGCTATGTTTCATGTAGGCTTACCCTGGTGTGACGTTTTGATAACCATGTAACTCTCTCTCGGACAAGGTGACTTTTATCAATATATTCTACTCTATTTACTCTCAGATTCGAAAATGCTAATTAGCATCAAAGTAGACATCATGCAAGACGACAAATCCCTGCAAGCTCCTGCCCGTCATGTCTAGCTGACACCTTTGCTAACAGGTACTGTGTCATTTTAAAAGTTGCACAAGACAGTCAAATGTTATTTGTCACATGCGCCGAATACAACAGGTATAGATCTTACCGTGAAATGCTTAGTTACAAGCCCTTAACCAATAATGCAGCTCAAGAAGTAGAGTTAAAAAAATATTAACTAAATAAACTTAAGTTAAAAAAAAATATTAATTTAACAAAGTAACAGAATAAAAGAACAATAATGTGAGGCTATATACAGGGGTACAGGTTAGTCGAGGTTATTTGTACATGTAGGTACAGTAGGGGTAAAGTGACTATGCATAGATAATAAACGCAGAGTAGCAGCAGTGTAAAAACAAAGGGGGGGGGGTCAATGTAAATAGTCCGGGTGGCCATTTGATTAATTGTTCACCAGTCTTTTGGCTTGGGGCTAGAAGCTATTAAGGAGCCTTTTTGTCCTAGACTTGGCACTCCGGTACCGCTTGCTGTGCGGTAGCAGAGAGAACAGTCTATAACTAGGGTGACTGGAATCTTTGACAATGTTTTGGGCCTTCCTCTGACACCGCCTAGAATATAGGTCCTGGATGGCAGGAGGCTTGGCCCCAGTGATGTACTGGGCCGTACGCATTACCCTCTGTAGCAACTTTCGGTCAGATGCCGAGCAGTTCCCATACCAGGGAACTTCACGACTGTTTTGGTGTGTTTAGACCATGATAGTTCGTTGGTGATGTGGACACCAAGGAACTTGAAACTCTCCACTACAGCTCCGTCGATAATAATGGGGGCCTGTTCGTCCTGCCTTTTCCTGTAGTCCACGATCAGCTCCTTTTGTCTTTCTCACATTGAGGGAGAGGTTGTTGTCCTGGCACCACACTTCGTGGGTGAACAGTGAGTACAGGACTAAGCACGCACCCCTGAGGGGCCCCAGTGTTGAGGATAAATGTGGCAGATATGTTGTTGCCTACTCTTACCACCTGGGGACGGCCCATCAGGAAGTCCAAGATCCAGTTGCAGAGGGAGGTGTTTAGTCCGAGGGTCGTTAGCTTAGTGATGAGCTTTGTGGGCACTATGTTGATGAACTCTGAGCTGTAGTCAATGGACAGCATTCTCACATCGGTGTTCCTTTTGTCCAGGTGGAAAAGGGCAGTGTGGAATGCGATTGAGTTTGCGTCATCTGTGGACCTGTTGGGGCGATATGCGAATTGGAGTGGGTCTAGGTTTTCCGGGATGATGGTGTTGATGTGAGCCATGACCAGCCGTTCAAAGCACTTCATGGCTACCGACATGAGTGCTACGAGGCAGTAATCATTTAGGCAGGTTACCTTCGCTTTCTTGGTTACAGGGACTATGGTAGTCTGCTTGAAACATGTAGGTATTACAGACTCGGTCAGGGAGAGGTTGAAAATGTAATTGAAGACACTTGCCAGTTGGTCCGCGCATGCTTTGAGTACATGTCATGGTAATCTGTCTGGCCCCCCGGATTTGTGAATGTTGACCTGTTTAAAGGTTTTGCTCACATCAGCCAAAGAGAGCGTGATCACATGCTAGAACAGCTGGTGCTCTCCGTGTTGCTTGCCTCGAAGCGAGCATAAAACACATTATCTTGTCTGGTAGGCTCACATCACTGGGCAGCTCGCGGCTGGGTTTCCCTTTGTGGTCGACAGAATTGTCAATTGAAAGAAATTTAGCGAATTTATTCATTACTAAATTTAGCTAACATTCAGTCGTGAAAAAATTACCCAATTGTCATACTTAAGTAAAAGTAAATATACCTTAATAGAAAATGACTCAAGTAAAATTGAAAGTCACCCAGTAAAATATTACTTGAGTAAAAGTCTAAAAGTATTGGGTTTAAAATATACTTCAGTATCAAATCAAATTGATTTGCTAAAATATACCTAAGTATCAAAAGTCAAAGTATAAATCATTTCAAATTCCTTATATTAAGCAACCCAGATTGCACCATTTTCTTGTTTTTTAAATTTACGGATAGCCAGCGGCACACTCCAACACTTAGACATAATTTACAAATGAAGCATTTGTGTTTAGTGAGTCCACTATATCAGAGGCAGTAGGGATGAATAGGGATGTTCTTTTGAAAAGTGTGTGAATTGGACCCTTGTCCTGTCCTGTAAACATTCCAAATGTAACGAGTACTTTCGAGTGTCATGGAAAATGTATGGAGTAAAAAGTACATTATTTTTTTTAGGAATGTAGTGAAGTATAGTGAAAAGATGTCAAAAATGTAAATAGTAAAGTAAAGTACAGATACACAAAAAAAAGACTTAAGTAGTACTTTAAAGTATTTTTACTTAAGTACTTTACACCACTGCTAACATTAGATAGTTAATCCAGGGTTTCTTACCTTTGCCTAGATTTGGAAGTCTCATCCAGATCATCATGTCAATTGTAGAACTTCATGAAAGCCACATTAGCAGCTAATTTGCATTTTATTTTGGGGGTGTGTGTAAGGGGTGCGTAACTGGTGGCAGGGAAGTCAGATGCAGGAGAGCAGAACCAAGTAATAGCCGGAGCAGTTTAATACCAAAACCAACGGCATCAAGAAAATAACAACATGGGTACAAAACCCGATGCGCACCAGTCAACATGTGCACAAGCACTTACAACAAACAATACCACACAAAGACAGGATTGAAAACCAGGTGTGTAGGAAAACAAGACAAAACAAATGGAAAATGAAAAATGGATCGGCGATGGCTAGAAGACCGGTGACGTCGACCGCCGAACACCGCCCGAACAAGGAGAGGAACCGACTTCGGCAGAAGTCCTGACAGTACCCCACCCCCCTTGACGCGCGGCTCCAGCAGCTGACACCGGCCTCGGGGATGACCCGGAGGGAGAGATGCAGGGCGATCCGGATGGAGACGGTGGAACTCCTGCAGCATTGAAGGGTCCAACACGTCCACGTCCAACACGTCCTCTGGAGCGAGCCAGCCACCACCGGCCTGAGGAGAGACACATGGAACGAGGGGTTAATACGGTAATCGGGGGGGAAGCTGTAACCTGTAACTCACCTCGTTCAGTCTCCTCAGGACTTTAAATGGCCCCACAAACCGCGGATCCCACTTCCGGCAGTTCAGGCGGAGGGGCAGGTTTCGGGTCGAGAGCCAGACCCGGTCCCCCGGTGCAAACACCGGGGCCTCACTGCGGTGGCGGTCTGCGCCGGCTTTCTGGCGCAGCTTGGCGCGCTGAAGGTGAACATGGGCGGCGTCCCATGTTTCCTCCGCGTGCTGGTACCAGTCGTCCACCGCAGGAGGACGCACTGGAAGGGGGAGAGGTTAGTGGAGGAGTGGCGGAGCGAGTTCTGAGCCATCTCTGCCCAGGGCAAGAACGCTGCCCACTCACCTGGCCGGTCCTGGCAATAAGACCTCAGAAACCTACCCACATCCTGGTTTACACTCTCCACTTGCCCGTTACTCTCGGGGTGAAAATCCGAGGTAAGGCTGATCGAGACCCCCAGACGTTCCATGAATACCGTCCAGACCCTCGAAGTGAACTGGGGACCCCGAACAGACACTATGTCTTCAGGCACGCCGTAGTCCCGGAAGACGTGTGTAAACAAGACCTCCGCAGTCTGTAGGGCCGTAGGGAGACCGGGCAGCGGGAGGAGACGGCAGGACTTAGAGAAACGATCCACAACAACCAGGATCGTGGTGTTTCCCTTTGATGGGGGGAGATTGGTCAGGAAATCAATCAACAGGTGTGACCACGGCCGCTGTGGAACGGTTAAAGGGTGTAGTTTACCTCTGGGCAGGTGCCTAGGAGCCTTACACTGGGCGCACACCGAGCAGGAGGAAACATAAACCCTCACGTCCTTCGCCAAAGTGGGCCACCAGTACTTCCCACTCAGACAGCGCACCGTCCGACCGATGCCTGGATGACCAGAGGAGGGTGACGTGTGGGCCCAATAGATCATGGTCACGGACAGCAGACGGAACTTACAGACGCCCAGCGGGACACTGGAGGGGAGCGGGCTCTGCACACAACGCCTGCTCAATGTCCGTGTCCAGCTCCCACACTACCGGCGCCACCAGGCAGGAGGCCGGGAATATGGGGCTGGGATCCATGGGCCGCTCCTCTGTGTCATACAGCCGGGACAGTGCATCTGCCTTCACGTTCTGGGTACCTGGTCTGTAAGAAAGGGTGAAAACAAAACGGGTGAAAAACATGGCCCACCTTGCCTGGCGAGGGTTCAGTCTCCTCGCCGCCCGGATGTAGAATGCGGTGGTCAGTCCAGATGAGAAAAGGGTGTTTAGCCCCCTCAAGCCAATGTCTCCACGCCTTCAAAGCCTTGATGACAGCCAACAGCTCCCGGTCCCCCATGTCATAGCTTCGCTCCGCCGGGCTGAGAAGAAGGCGCGGGGCGGAGCTTCGGTGGCGTACCCGAGCGCTGAGAGAGCACGGCTCCTATCCCAGCCTCGGACGCGTCCACCTCCACTATGAATGCCAAAGAGGGATCCGGATGGGCCAGCACGGGAGCCGAGGTAAACAGAGCCCTCAGGTGACCAAAGGCCCTGTCCGCCTCAGCCGACCACTTCAAACGCACCGGTCCCCCCTTCAGCAGTGAGGTAATGGGAGCCGCTACCTGAATAAAACCCCGGATAAACCTCCGGTAGTAATTGGCAAACCCTAGAAACTGCTGCACCTCCTTTACCATGGTGGGAGTCGGCCAATTACGTACGGCTGAGATGCGTTCACTCTCCATCTCCACTCCTGAGGTGGAAATGTGGTACCCTAGGAAGGAGACGGACTGTTGGAAGAACAGACATTTCTCAGCCTTGGCGTACAGGTCATGCTCCAACAGTCGACCAAGCACCTTGCGCACCAGGGACACATGCTCGGCGCGTGTAGCGGAGTATATCAGAATGTCATCAATATACACCACTACACCCTGCACGTGAAGGTCCCTGAAAATCTCGTCTACAAAGGCTTGGAAGACTGATGGTGCATTCATCAACCCATACAGCATGACGAGGTACTCATAATGCCCTGAGGTTGTACTGAACACCGTCTTCCACTCATCTCCCTCCCGGATACGCACCAGGTTGTAAGCACTCCTGAGATCAAGTTTGGTGAAGAAGCGTGCCCCGTGCATTGACTCAATCACCGTGGCGATAAGAGGTAGCGGGTAACTGTACCTCACAGTTATCTGATTAAGGCCTCGATAGTCAATACATGGGCGCAGACCTCCCTCCTTTTTCTTCACAAAAAATAAACTTGGGGAAGTGGAGGGCCGAATGTACCCCTGACGCAGGGATTCGGAGACATATGTTTCCATAGCCACCGTCTCCGCCTGTGACAGTGGATACACGTGACTCCTGGGAAGTGCAGCATCTACCAGGAGATTTATCGCACAATCCCCCTGTCGATGGGGTGGTAATTGAGTCGCCTTCTTTTTGGAGAAGGCGAGAGCCAAATCAGCATATTCGGGGGGAATGCGCACAGTGGAAACCTGGTCTGGACTTTCCACCGTAGTAGCACCTACGGAAACCCCTAAACACCCCCCCGAGCACTCTCGCGACCACCCCGTGGGAGCCCTCCGTTGCCATGAAACAGTGGGGTCATGACAAGCTAACCAGGGTAGGCCTAGCACCACTGGAAACGCAGGAGAGTCAATGAGAAAGAGACTGATTTTCTCCGTGTGACCCCCCTGCGTCACCATGTCCAAGGGAGCGGTGGCCTCCCTAATCAACCCTGACCCTAATGGTCGACTACCTAAGGCGTGAACTGGGAAGGGCATAGCCACAGGAACGATGGGGATCCCTAAACTATGTGCAAATGATCTGTCAATAAAATTCCCAGCCGCGCCAGAATCGACGAGCACCTTATGCTGGGAATGCGGGGAAAACTCAGGAATAGTAACAAACAAAAACATGTGTGCAACAGAGGGCTCTGGGTGAGAATGGTGCCTTCTCACCTGGGGTGATGCCAGAGTGCCCTGCCTGTTACCTCGACCCCCAGAGGAACCAACCCGGCACCGACCGGCAGTGTGACCTCTGTGGCCACAGATGGTGCACGATTCTCCCTGAGCGCAGCACCTCCCAACTCCATGGGCATCGGAGCGGTGGTGACTGCCTGGAAACGATGGGTGAACTCCTCAAAGTGGTCCAGCACCGCATCTCCTTCCACCCACACGGCATTGGCCCACTCCAGGGCTTTCCCCGAGAGGCATGAGACGAGGGCGGACACCCATTCACGGCCCAAAGGAGCCGGGTGGACGGTTGCCAGGTATAACTCCAACTGTAGCAGGAAACCCTGGCAGCGGGCTGCCGTCCCATCGTTCTCCCCGGGGAGGGTGAGGCGAATCCCACTAAAACGGGTGCAGGGGGAGTGAGTAGTGGAGGCCCCTGTTGTGCTGGTGGAGGTGCTGGAGGAAATCTCCGTCTCTCCCAGCGGTCCATAGTTCGGACGACGCGGTCTATGGCGGTGCCGAGATGGTGGAGCATCGCTGTGTGTTCCTGGACGCGCTCCTCAATCTCCATACCAGGGGAACCTGCTCCTGCTGACTCCATATTCGGGTGTGCTATTCTGTAAGGGGTGTGTAACTGGTGGAAGGGAAGTTAGACGCAGGAGAGCAGAACTAGGTAATAGCCGGAGCAGTTTAACCTCTCTGGGATATGTGGGATGGTAGCGTCCCACCTGGCCAACATCCAGTGAAAATGCAGAGCGCCAAATTCAAATAAATTACTATAAAAATTAAACTTCATGAAATCACACATTCAATATACCAAATTAAAGCTACACTTGTTGTGAATCCAGCCAACGTGTCAGATTTCAAAAATGCTTTACGGCGAAAGCAAACAATGCTATTATCTGAGGATAGCACCCCAGCTAACAATCACAGACCATCATATTTCAACCCTCCCGGCGCGACACAAAACGCAGAAATAAAGATATAATTCATGCCTTACCTTTGACGAGCTTCTTCTGTTGGCACTCCAATATGTCCCATAAACATCACAAATGGTCCTTTTGTTCGATTAATTCCGTCGATATATATCCAAAATGTCCATTTATTTGGCGCGTTTGATCCAGAAAAACACCGGTTCCAACTTGCACAACGTGACTACAAAATATCTCAAAAGTTACCTGTAAGCTTTGTCCAAACATTTCAAACTACTTTTGTAATACAACTTTAGGTATTTTTTAACGTAAATAATCGATCAAATTGAAGACGGGATGATCTGTGTTCAATACCGGAGGAAAACAATGTGTAGCATGCTTTCTGGTCACGACCCTCTAACAAACAGTACACTTAACTGGAGCCTCATTCTGAACATGGCTACTTCTTCATTTCTCAAAGGAAAAACCTCAACCAATTTCTAAAGACTGTTGACATCCAGTGGAAGCGATAGGAACTGCAGGAAGGTCCCTTAGAAATCTGGATTCCCAATGAAACCCCATTGAAAAGAAAATGACCAAAAAAAAATAAATCTGAATGGTTTGTCCTCAGGGTTTTGCTTGCCAAATAAGTTCTGTTATAGTCACAGACATGACAATAATATGCATATATTAGCATCTGGGACTGAGTAGGAGGCAGTTTACTCTGGGCACGCTTTTCATCCAAACGTGAAAATGCTGTCCCCTATCCTAGAGAATTTAATACCAAAACCAACGGCATCAAGAAAATAACAACATGGGTACAAAACCCGACGCGCACCAGTCAACATGTGCACAAGCACAACAAACAATACCACACAAAGACATGGGGGGAACAGAGAGTTAAATACACAACATGTAATGAGGGAATGAAAACCAGGTGTGTGGGAAAACAAGACAAAACAAATGGAAAATGAAAAATGGATTGGCGATCGCTAGAAGACCGGTGACGTCGACCGCCGAACACCACCCGAACAAGGAGAGGAACCGACTTCGGCAGAAGTCGTGACAGTGTGAATATAGGCGAATATATTGATTAAAGTCACCTTGCCCTAGAGAGATTTACACGGTTATCAAAACGTCATGCCAGGGTAAGCCTACACCAATCTCAGTCCCTATTTTAAGTTTTTCTAAAATCTCCTATGAATAGTGGAAAAATTACTGGAAACATTTACTTGTTTGACCACTAGGTTTTATGGGTATTATGACTCATACAGGGGTTCTCTATCAGCTCCAATGTTAAGGCAGCCTCATACATAGGTTCAGTTTGCTCCTAGCAGAACTTGGATAGGCGAAACGACCGTCTGTGCTCTCATACTTCCTAAAGCAGTCTTTCTTAAAGAATGGGTTGCGACGGACCTGTTAATAGTGGGCCGCGACATGTCAGAGTAAATGTATAATAATTTAATTAATTCCTGAAATTGATTTGGACAAGTGCAACTGCGCTCACTGTTTAGCAGTGGTATCTCAGCTCAGTTTGGCAGCAGCGCGAGTGGGAGGAAGATGCCTGTGTTAGTGATGGGTCGTTCGCAAACGAGTCGGCTCTAAGAGGCTCTTGTAGGTGAACGTTGGGAGCCGGCTCACATATCAGAAGAGCCAAATCTATTTATAGAAATATTACAAAATTAAGATATGAATAATCAAAAGATTGAAATGAATAGAATTAACTAATTCAAAGAACGAAAAAAGAAATAAAATAATATAGGCCTAAATGTTCAAGCGCACACATTCGTTCTGACTGTCTGCTCAAACTAACAGCCTCACCTGTTGTTCCTGTCAATCAGACACGCTGTCAAGCAATGAACCAAAGATGCGTGACGGAGGGCCGAGCCAACTCACTCACAGTCACACACTTAGCAGCCAAGGAGAGAGAGGAAGGACAGCTGGGAAAACAACAGCTGGAAAATGAGTCGGAAGCACAGTAGCATTTGGATGCATTTTAATAATGTAGACAATGTTAGAGCACAGTATAGAATTTGCCAAAACAAAATCTCATATAAAGCCGGTTCTACGCACAACCTACACCGGCATATGCGAACTGTGCACCCAACTGTGAAGCTAGCTGTAGCGGAGCTTTGAGAAACTAGCGGGCCTGCTAGTGATAGCGGTGGAGCCAGCACCTCCACACGTGGAGATGTATCCACTCAGTCAAGTAGGCCTACTCCGCGACCCACAGCAACGCAGTCTTCTATGGACCAGTTCATTCCAAAGTCTATGTCTGTAGCAAAACAAGGCCAAATTGATATTGCATTGGCTAAAATGATTGCCACCGATTTCCAGCCATTTTTGATCGTGGAGGACAGAGGTTTAAGAAATTGTAGCAATAGTCTAAATCCAATGTACACAATTCCAAGCAGGAAAACCTTTTCAAAATCACTTATTCCACAACCGTATGAGAGCACTGTCACGCCCTGACCTTAGAGAGCCTTTTTTATGCCTCTGTTTTGGTCAGGGTGTGATTTGGGTGGGCATTCTATGTTCTTTATTTCTATGTTTTGTATTTCTATGTTTTGGCCGGGTATGGTTCTCAATCAGGGACAGCTGTCATTCGTTGTTTCTGATTGGGAATCATACTTAGGCAGCCTTTTTTCCTTTGGTGTTTGTGGGTAGTTATCTTTGTTAGTGGCACTCATGCCCTGTTAAGCTTCACGGTCGTTTCTTTGTTTTCTTGGCGACATTTACTAAAATAAAATAAAATGTACACTCACCACTCTGCACCTTGGTCTCCTTCCGACGACGGCCGTGACAAGCACACAGGCTTCAGTGCGGGAAAGAGTCCAAAAAGCTACTGCAGTTTGCCTTACCACTGACTGCTGGACATCAAGGGTAACTACTTCTTACATGTCGGTTACTTGTCACTTCATTGAAGATTTTTCGATGTCTAGCTGTCTTCTGGACTGCTTGGAGTTCATCGACAGACACACCTCAGAGAACTTGGCAGAGGATCTGTTGAGAGTGGCCAGAGAATGGCAAGTAGATGGAAAAGTGGTCTGTTGTGTTAGCGACAATGCAGCTAACATAACCAAAGCCATGAAAATGTTAAAATGGACCCCATCATCCATGTCTTGCCCACACAATCAACCTGATTGTAAGAGATGCTCTGAAGATGATGAAGCCCACTGTGTACAAAGTGAAAGCAGCTGTGGAATACTTCCACAGGAGCACAGAAGGTGCTGAAAAACTAAAGTCTACACAACGTCAGATGGGGATGCCTGAGCTGAGGCCTAAACAAGACTACACTACAAGGTGGAATTCAACATGTTATATGTTGAAGTGGTTTCTTGAGTCAAAGGATGCCATCATCTCTGCCCTGGCCTTTGTCAATGCACCTGTTGATGCTCTGACCCAAGAGGAATGGGAGGTGGTGGAGGAGGTGTGCAGAGTCCTGGAACCCTTTGAGCAGGTCACTGTGGAGATCAATGGAGAGAGGTGCAGTAAGCAGTTATTACTACATCATTATTTAATCCAGTATTATATATGTATATGAGCAGTAGATTAGAATGTAGTATCAGTAGACAAAACATGAAAATGAATTAATAAGTTACTGTTCTCCCTTTTCAACTGTGACAGCCTCAAAAATGATACTCCTGTGTAAGGGTCTGTCTGCAGCGAATCACAGCCAGCCGCCAGAGAGAAGCAAATGTAACCACAGGACATGTGACAGAGTTGATGGACACCCTATGCTCCCTCTGCTGGACGTGCCAGGTCTCGACGGGCTCTTCAGCCAGGACTAATTGGGGCTGAACACAGGGTGTCCAACAGAAAGTCCTCCTAAGATCTGCAGATCCTCTGAGCTGGTGGAAGAACAAGGACTCTGTCTACCCACGGCTTACTAAAGTCATGATAGGGAGACTCTGCATAGTGGCCACATCTGTTCCCTCTGAGAGGGTCTTCTCGAAAACGGAACAAATAATTACTAAGAGACGAAACCGCATCAGCCCCTCGAAAGTGAGGCAGCTTGCATTTCTGAATGCAAATCTCTCATAAAAGCAAAATATGGTCAGCATTGCTGTGTGCTGCTGGTTATAACATGGCAATAAAGAAGAGAGAGAAGAGGGACCAGTTTAATGTTTTAAGTAAGATGCTGCAGTTTTGCACATTGTTATTTATTTTTATTTGATATGGTGCAATATTCTATTATTACGTTGTTCAGATTGTATTCGTTTTGAATGGTTAGATTTATATGCACTTTGTTTATATTCATTAAAAAGATATACTTTTAATGCAAATGTTTAATAGCATTATTTTTCATAACAAACCAATGCATTTTTAAATACATTGTGGTTAAGGTAGAGTATGATTTCATTTAATAATTGAATTGGAATTGTTTTAACACCAATCATAGTCAAACTATCGCAAACTGTTTGACTTAAAAAAATACAAAACACATATATTTTAAAGAGCCGTTTGAGAGCCAAAAGAGCCGGCTCTTTTTGGTGAGCTGAGCAGAACGAGCCGGGTCACTGAAAAGAGCTTGAATGCCCATCACTAGCCCGTGTGCTTCGTCGTTTACCAGATCTTTTTTTCTGCGGTTTTCTTGAAGATCACTCCGCTACCTTCACGCTGCAGCTCTGTTGTTCAGCGGCAGATGATGTGCTGTCAGCCACTGACTTGTCATTCCCACTCGGCATCACTTTCAGCTGCCATCAAATGGACTCAAGCTAGCCACAGGTTCTGACTGAGCTCAATCGTCATGAAACGCAAATATAGCGATGAGTTTCTCTCTCTTGGTTTTGTATAAACTTTGAGAAATAATGAGGATCGCCCTCAATGTGTTTTGTGCGGGGAAGTGCTTAGTAATGAGTCTCTCAAAACGAACAAATTAAAACAACACGTCCTGACTTTAACATCCACAGGCTGACTGTACACCCAGGGAGTTCTTTCAGAACAGGGCAGAATGCTTCGACAGCGGAAGAGTAAGTCAGCTAGCAAGGCATTGTTGTCATTTTATAACAGGTGACGATGAGCAAAAATAAGGGAGCACCATCTCTCATAGAAGTAGATGTGAGTTTCTCTTTCAAACAATCCCCTCGTACTCGGCTAATAGCTAATGTTACCCAAAGATACAACCCTAAGTAACAGTACAGATGAAGATGAAAAATGCAGGCCTACTGTACGTCTTACTGTAGAAATTATTGTTGAGAACAAGTCTAGGTGGGAACTGTTGCTGTTAAAATACAAGTAATCTTTTTTATTCTAAATAAAATGATTTAACACATCACACAGATATAAACCATAACATATTAACACACATACACAGCTGATAAGATAAATCAAGAGTAGGTCATATTTAGATTTTTTATTTTTTATTAGATGATAGTTCATTGTATGTGTTTTTTGACAAAAGGCTTTCTCTGCCCACTAACAGGCATTCAAAGGGAACAGAGCTATCCTCAAAGCTTCATACCAGGTGAGCCTAAATATAGCCAAGGTTAAGAAGCCCCACAGTATAGGAGAGAAGCTCATCAAAGCCTGCCTGAGGGATGTCTGTATCTCTTTTGGGTAAGGAGGCAGCAGAAACAGTGGACTCAGTCCCACTTTCCAATGACACAGTGGGCAAAAGAATAAGAGATATGTCAGTTGACGTACAAACATCTGTGATAGAAAAGATGAAACGACACAAGAAATTCTTTCTTCAATTAGATGAGTCAGTAGATGTGGCTGGAATTCCACAGTTGATGGTATGTGCAAGATACGTATTTGGTGATGATATCCAGGAGGAATGTATTTTCTGTGACCTTCTACAAACATCAACAAAGGGAGAGGACATTTTTAGGGTGGTAGACACTCATTTGAAAGACTTACAAATTGACTGGGCAAATTGTTTTGGGATTTGCACTGATGGTGCAAGATGCATGACTGGGTGCAAATCCGGATTCATAGCTCGTGTCTGCAGAGTGGTGCCCAACGTGAAACTGGCCTGCAAAGCATTACAACCTAACCTAGGGGCTGTTTTCGACTCAGTCGTAAATGTGGTGAATCTGATCAACAAGAGACCTCTTCAAACAAGGCTGTTCAGAGAGCTTTGCAAGGAGATGGGAGCAGACCATGAGCACCTGCTCTTTCATTGTGAGGTTAGGTGGTTGTCCAGGGGGAGGGTCCTGGAGAGGCTGTGGGAACTGAGAGAGGAGGTTCTGGCCTATCTGGAGAAAGAGGACAGCGACCTTGCAGACCTCTTCCGTGACAAACTGTGGTTGGCTAGGCTGGCTTATCTGGTTGACATTTTCAGAAAGCTCAATGAGCTAAACACAAGCCTTCTGGGCAAGGAATCAACCATTTTGGAGCTTGAAGATGGCATCAGAGGATTCA
This sequence comes from Salvelinus alpinus, assembly GCF_045679555.1. Taxonomy (NCBI): domain Eukaryota; kingdom Metazoa; phylum Chordata; class Actinopteri; order Salmoniformes; family Salmonidae; genus Salvelinus; species Salvelinus alpinus. Next base: position 23,160,745 of record NC_092087.1, on the reverse strand, counting down.
CTGCACGCCTGGGATTGTGGCAGTCACAGCTGAAGGCTGCAGCATATGGCATGTTCCCTGTTCTGTTAGCTCACATGCAGCAGATAGATTCCCCCCTATGTGAAGCTGTGAAGAAGGATATGCCTGAGCACATGGCCAGCCTGCAGCAGAACTTTGACCGGTACTTTCCTAACCCACAGATCTCAAAAACTTCAATGGGTGAGGTATCCCTTTCAAGCAGTGTCCTCATCAAACCTAGGACTAATTCTGCCAGAGATGGAGGCCTTAGTGACACTACAAGCAAGCATTGGCAGCAAGATGCTTATTAACACACTCACATAGTTCTGGGTTGCTCATCTACCGCAGGAAGAGTTCTCCTGCCTGGCTGAGAAAGCAGTAGATGTACTGGTCCAGTTTGGCACCATATACCTAAGCGAGTCAGGGTTCTCAACTCTGGCGTACTTAAAAAACAAGTACAGAAACAGTGTCAATGCTGAGCATGACCTCAGGGTTGCACTGTCAAAAACTGAGCCCAGAATAGACCTGCTTTTTCAAAACTTCAACCGGCCACACACCTGTCATTAGGACTTGTGTGTATGTGTGTGTGTTGGTCTACATCTGTGTGATGTGATCAATCAGTTTATTCCAGTTCAGAATACAAATTATTTATTATATTTTAACAGCAACAGTTCCAACCTAGACTTTTTTTCAACAATAATTTCTACAGTAAGTTGTACAGTAGGCCTGATTATTTTTTATCTGTACTGTTATTTAGGGTTGCACGATCAAAAACTGAGCCTGTGTGTGTGTGTGTGTGTGTGTGTGTGTGTGTGTGTGTGTGTGTGTGTGTGTGTGTGTGTGTGTGTGTGTGTGTGTGTGTGTGTGTGTGTGTGTGTGTTCTGTCCACAGGAGGTTGGTGGCACCTTAATTGGGGAGGACAGGCTCATGGTAATGGCTGGAGCGGAATTAGCGGAATGGTATCAAATACATCAAACACATGGTTTCCATGGTTTCCAGGTGTTTGATGTCATTCCATTCGCTTCATTCCAGCCATTATTATGAACCTTCCTCCCCTCAGCATCCTCCTGGGGTTTTGTTATACATCTGTGTGATCAGTCAGTTTATTCCAGTTCAGAATTAATGAAGTTATTCTATTTTAACAGCAGCAGTTCCAACCTAGACAGCTATGTATTAATGGGGAAAAATAAACATTAAAAGATATTTATGGATATTTCATTGTTTTTTGTTTTTTTCTATATTGCATTTGTTTTAGGCATAAGGGCAAAGAAATGTACCGATATTTACGTATAGTGGTATGTTTTCATAAGCTTGGGTCCCAGGAAAATACAGAATTTCTATTTCAGGCTGAAAAAGTTTAAGACCCCCTGCTCTTAAAGACATTTGCTTGAAAAACTACAAAAAAAGAAACAATATTACTGTTGTTTGTCCTTGAGACACTGTAGCAAAAGCATAGCCAGAAACACTTCTTCAAGAAATCAAAAAATCTGTCCTTAGTTTTGATGTTTTTGCCCGAGAATTACTTTATCTAGTGTGGCGTACAGCAGGTTAGCCACCAGGGGGAGACTCATCGAGGCTTGGTGACATACGGAATCTACAACACAAGGCGATGGCTCCCTCTGCTGGACGTGCCAGGTCTCGACGGGCTCTTCAGCCAGGACTAATTGGGGCTGATTGTGGTTTGTGAGTAATCAAGGGGCTGATTGCTCACCAGCTGGACGAGTCCCATAAAGCTGCCAGAATGGCAGCACATGAGGGAGGGGACTCAGGGAAGAGAGGTTACTCCTGTGTAGTTGTGTGCAGTACCAGAGATAACGGATGGAGCTCAGTTTTATTCCCCGCAAGACCCCGGAGCCCAGAATCAAATCTTATTTTTCACATGGTTAGCAGATGTTACTGCAAGTGTAGCGAAATGCTTGTGTTTCAAGTTCTGACAGTGCAGTAATATCTAACAAGTAATTTAACAATCCCCAACAACTACCTAATACACACAAATCTGAAGGGGTGAATATGTACATGTAAGTATATGGATGAGCGATGGCCGAGCAGCATAGGCAAGGTGCAATAGATGGTATAAAATACAGTATATACATGTGATATGAGTAATGTAAGATAAGTAAACATTATTGAAGTGCCATTTATTTAGTGGCATTGTATGAAGTGACTAGTGATCAATTTCTTAAAGTGGCTAGTGATTGGGTCTCAATGTAGGCAGCAGCCTTTCTGAGTTAGTGATTGCTGTTTAGCAGTCTGATGGCCTTGATAGAAGTTGTTTTTCAGTCTCTCGGTCCCAGCTTTGATGCACTTGTACTGACCTTGCCTTCTGGATGGTAGCTGTGTGAACAGTGGCTTGTGTGGTTGACGTCCTTGATTATCTTTTTGGCCTTCCTGTGACATTGGATCCTGTAGGTGTCATGGAGTGCAGGTAGTTTGCCCCCGGTTATGTGTTGTGCAGACCGCACAACTCTCTGGAGAGCCTTGCGGTTGAGGGCGGTGCAGTTGCCGTACCAGGCTGTGATACAGCCCGACAGGATGCTCTTGATTGTGCATCTGTAAAAGTTTGTCAGGGTTTTGGGTGACAAGACTAATTTCTTCAGCCTCCTGAGGTTGAAGAGGAGCTGTTGCGCCTTCTTCACCACACTGTTTGTGTGGGTGGACCATTTCAGTTTGTCTGATGTGTACGCCAAGGAACTTAAAACTTTCCACCTATTCCACTGCTGTCCTTTCGATGTGGATAGGGGGGGTGCTCCTGCTGCTGTTTCCTGAAGTCCACGATCATCTCCTTTGTTTTGTTGATGTTGAGGGAGAGGTTGTTTTCCTGACACCACACTCCGCGTGCCCTCACCTCCTCCCTGTAGGCTGTCTCGTCGTTGTTGGTAATCAAGCCCACTACTGTTGTGTCGTCTGCAAACTTGATGATTGAGTTGGAGGCTTGCATGGCCAGGCATTCGTGGGTGAACAGGGAGTACAGGAGGGGCTGAGCACGCACCCTTGTGGGGCCCCAGTGTTGAGGGTCAGCGAAGTGGAGGTGTTGTTTCCTACCTTCACCACCTCGGGGTGGCCCGTCAAAGTCCAGGACCCAATTGCACAGGGTGGGGTTGAGACCCAGAGCCTCCAGCTTGATGATGAGCTTGGAGGGAACTATGGTGTTGAATGCTGAGCTGTAGTCAATGAACAGCATTCTTATATAGGTTTTCCTTTTGTCCAGATGGGATAGGTCAGTGTGCAGTGTAATGGCGATTGTGTCATCTGTGGACCCGTTGGGGCGGTATGCAAACTGAAGTAGGTCTAGGGTGGCCGGTAAGGTGTAGGTGATATGATCCTTGACTCGTCTCTCAAAGCACTTCATGATGACAGAAGTGAGTGCTACGGGGAAGTTATCTATGCCTTCTTGGGTACAGGAACAATGGTAGCCATCTTGAAGCATGTGGGGACAACAGACTGGGATAGGGAGCGATTGAATATGTCCGTAAACACACCAGCCAGCTGGTCTGTGCGTGCTCTGAGGACACGGCTAGGGATGCCGTCTTGGCCAGCAGCCTTGCGATGGTTAACACATTTAAATGTTTTACTCAAGTCAGCCACGGAGAAGGAGAGGGGGGGATGCGGTCCTTGTTAGCAGGCCACAACGGTGGGTGGCACTGCATTATCCTCAAAGCGGGCAATGATGGTGTTTAGTTTGTCTGGAAGTGTGACGATGGTATCCCGCAGGAGGTCTCCTGGAGGAGACCTATTGTTTTCTCTTCCTTTGTTATTTAAATAAACACCCTTGAAACCGAGCTAATCCAACTCTGTCCATGTCTGATCTGTGTAAACGTCTTGACCAAACCCTGTGATCTGCAACACTAACTAAGATGTTTGGTGCAGTATACTGTATCTCAAGTGAAAAAATGTGCATGAAAACTGGTCATCTCTCCTTGAATACCAACAAACACTTCATGTTCCCACTCCCACTGGGAGTAGTACTGTTAACCAATCACTAATGAAGGGGCGTGGACTTCGGCTGCCAAATTTCTACTTGCCTGAAGAAAAAATTGTGTGCACAAACAGCCAGGGAAAAAATTATGAAGATCAAAACTAACCAAAACATCACAAAATGTTGTCATATATGTGCAAACTGTTTCGACTGGGAAGCATACAGTAAGCTTTAACCGGCGATACCTGCATACTGTAGCTGATGTTTTGGCGGTGTCAGAGGTGTAACTGCGTTGGAGCTGTCAAATCGGTGAGCAGCTACTCTTGATCATTGCCACAAAACCACACCCATCCCAGTCGCGGAAGTTCAGAACGAGAAAGTGTAGGCTATATAGAAATAATTATGCTCAAATTGAAATCATTAAATAACTAGGATTTCTATGATTTATGATTTTTATTCTGATCTCCATTAGCTGTTGAAGAAGCAGCAGTGATTGTTCCTGTGGTCCACACAGAACAAGACAAAATACAGAACACTAATGGACAAGAACAGTAACACAAATTTTAACTAAGAACACTGACTAAATAACAATAGGACTAAGCAACCTAATCGAGGTGTAGATTACATCTCACATTCCAGCCAATGGCAATGTCCGATTTCGGTATAATACCAGGGGCCATTTGACAGCTCTATCACAGTTCCACCTCCAACACCACCAAAACAACTATGCGGATGTCGGCTAAAGAGGATCTGATTTAATAAAGCCCTTAAAGACTGCTGCCACTAGAGGCCCTGTGATCATCTCATGAATCTGCACTAGTTGGAGCAGAAACTATGGCCATTTGTTTTGAAGAAAGGGATCTTATCAGCATACTTAATGTGTTGTGGCAGTTATTTCTGTTAAAATGTAGTTGGCGTAGTTGGTCAGAGATGCAAGAGAGTCAATACAGAAATGATCACAGTCAATACTTTTCACATCTCAGCTTCCTCCCAGTGTTCCTCTCCAGCACGTTTTCCACTGCAGAGAGCTGGGGATGGACACGTTACCAAGGGAATCAGCCTAAGCCGAGAGTGCAAATCAGCTGATGATAACAGACTGGAAATAAGCTGCAGGTCACAGGTGACATCATAGAGGAATGTCTGAGACGTTCAGTGGGCCCACCTGTGTCTGTCTCTCTCTCTCCCTCGTTAGTGTTTCCTATCCTCATGATGTAGTCTATACCTAGAGTTCCAAAACTATGGGGATGAAACGTACAGATGTTGATAAGTCTATTCATACAAAACGTAAAGATTTGTTTTATAATTTACATGCAATGTAAGCTATTGCTTAAAATAAGCAAATGATTGCAGGTCTGGGGCGCATAAGTTTTCCTCTTGTATGGAAAACATTTCCTCCATCATAATGCCCATATTTTAAACATTTGTGCATTCGTCAAGAAATCATATACTACAAGCAGTGAGCTTCTTTAGAGAAAAGAAACAGTTTGACGATGTAGTACATTTTATTTCATAACTTTTTTACTTAACTTTTTATTTAACCTTTATTTAACTAGGCAAGTCAGTTAAGAACAAATTATTATTTACAATGACGGCCTACCCTGGCCAAACCCGGACGACGCTGGGCCAAAAGACTCCCAATCACGTCCGGATGTGATACATCCTGGAATCAAACAAGGGACTGTAGTGACTCCTCTTGCACTGAGATGCAGTACCTTAGACTGCTATACCTGAGTAAATAATGTATTTATCTGTGTCATAGAAAACAATGCAATTAAAAAATATAATGCAGAATAGGATACCTGTAAAAGCTACATATTGACTGGAAAAAAATTAACAAACTACATGGTCAAAAGAATGTGGACACCTGTTCGTCAAACATCTCATTCCAAAATCATGGGCATTAATATGGAGTTGGTCTCCCCGTTGCTGCTATAACAGCCTCCACTCTTCTAGGAAGGCTTTCCACTAGATGTTGAAACATTGCTGCGGGGACTTGCTTCCATTCAGCCACAAGAGAATTAGTGAGGTCGGGCACTGATGTTGGGCGATTAGGCCTGGCTCACAGTCGGCGTTCCAATTCATCCCAAAGGTGTTCAATGGGGTTGAGGTCAGGGCTCTGTGCAAGCCAGTCAAGTTCTTCCACACTGATCTCGACAAACCATTTCTGTATGGACCTTGCTTTGTGCATGGGGGCATTGTCATACTGAAACAGGAAAGGGCCTTCCCCAAACTGTTGTCACAAAGTTGGAAGCACAGAATTGTCTAGAATATCATTGCATGCTGAAGCATTAAGATTTCACTTTACTGGAACTAAAGGGCCTAGCCCAAACCATAAAAAACAGCCCCAGACCATTATTCCACCAAACTTTACAGTTGTTATTATGCATTGGGTTGCGTTCTCCTGGCATCCTCCAAAACCAGATTCTTCCGTCGGACTGCCAGATGGTGAAGCGTGATTCATCACTCCAGAGAATGTGTTTCCTCTGCTCCTGAGTCCAATAGTGGAAAGCTTTACACCACTCCAGCCGATGCTTGGCATTGCGCATGGTGATCTTAGGCGTGTGTGGAGCTGCTCGGACATGGAAACCGATTTCATGAGGCTCCCGACGAACAGTTCTTGTGTTGCAATCGAGGACAGACGATTTTTACCCTCTACAGTGGTTCCTCCGTTAAAAGTTGCGTCATACTGCAGCATTCTGTGGCACGTTATCAAATTGTAAGCCATTTTTTCTGTTAGTGCTAGTTTGACCACCAGAGGGATCTTTGAGAAGCATTTGATAGTCTTCCATATTGGCATTACCAGAGAATTTAAAACCTTTTTTGTAATAGCATAGTATATGGGATTGATTTTAAGAAATTTGGCTTAATTGATTAGATTAATATTATGGTGTTTATATTCTGAGAAAAAGGAAACTGTACAACGTGACATCGGCAATACAGTACTGGGCTATTTAGCTAAAGAAACCCTGTGTCGTGCGGGCAGGGCACGTGGGAGACCGCGGTTCAATTCCCCGACAGGGAGGAAGGAGTATGCTGTCCTTGTAAATAAAAATGTGTTCTTAACTGATTCCATATGTGTTATTTCATAGTTGTGATGTCTTCACTATTATTCTACAATGTAGAAAATAGTAAAAATATAGAAAAATCCTGGAATGAGTAGGTGTGTCCAAACTTTTGACTCGTACTTGCTTAATTAATTAGATTAATATTAGGGTGTTTCTATTTCAAGGAAAATGAAAAACCCTCTGGGTTTCCGTTAGGATGGAATGGAAAATATGGCGCTGTACAACGTGACTGTCAGCAGTACAGTACTGGGCTATTTAGCTAAAGAAACCCTGTGTCGTGCGGGAAGGGCACCCGGGAGACCGGGGTTCAATTCCCTGACGGGGAGGAAGGAGTAGGCTGTCCTTGTAAATATGAATTTGTTCTTAACTGATTCCACATGTGTTATTTCACAGTTGTGATGTCTTCACTATTATTCTACAATAATGGGTACCTCTAAGCCCCGCGGTATAAACGTACAACATTTTAAAGGAGGAACCACTGTATGCGCTTCAACACTGCAGTCCCTTTTTGTGAGCTTGTGTGGCCTACCACTTCACGGCTGAACCGTTGTTGCTCCTAGATGTTTCCACTTCACTATAACAGCACATACAGTTGACCAGGACAGCTCTAACAAGGCAGAAATTTGACAAACTGACTTGTTGGAAAGGTGGCATCCTACTACGATGCCACGTTCAAGGCACTGAGCTCTTTAGTAAGGCCATTCTACTGCCAATGTTTGTCTATGGAGATTGCATGGGTGTGTGCTCGATTTTATACACCTGTCAGCAACAGGTGTGGCTGAAATAGCTGAATCCACTTATTTGAAGGGATTTCCATATACTTATATATAGTGTAGAAGCACAACCTAAAATCTGTAAATGTGACCTTTTTGGAAAAGCATACACAATTTGTTCCACCTGCAGAGAATCAGAGTAACATCTCTGGCTGTAGTGTAGATAAGAACAAAGACCACTTTAGTCCAGAGTGAGTCCCAACAATCCAAGCAGCTATACTGACTTCCTCCGTGTGTGAGGGCTGCTCATCCCCAGGAAAAGGGCATCGCTGCTGGGGAAGGACTGGGTTGAGGTGCCCCTGGAGCTGCAGGAGGCTCCATCCACCCTGTAGGAGATGGAGTTGTAGAAGACAGGGTTGCTGTGGCAGCCTGAGTGCTCACAGTGGGCCGGAGAGGGGCTGTCACAGGCAACCAGCCTGAAGCACATACAGGAGCAGAGGGCGCTGATGCGGGACTCAGGATGCTTAGCAGGGTCCCTGACCCCAGGGGTCTCTCTACGCTCCTCAGATGGAGAGGGGATGAGATTGGTACGACTGGTGCCTCCCTCCATGGGCAGGGAGAGGTTACAGCGGCTACTGTTCCCATTCTCAGCTCCAAACCGTTCTATCCCATCAGCTCTGTCCCATACTGATGCTTCCACATCTGCCTCCTCCTCCCCCACCTCCCCACCCCCTGTCCTCTTAGGCGCTGCTGGCTTTTGCTCTTCCACCTCCAGGCTCCTGGTTGCCTCCTCTGTGCTGTAGGTGAGGAAGCGTAGCACCACCAGGTTCAGGAAAGCCCCGATCACTGCCAGCCCCACCAGGATGTACATGAAGCTAAAGGCCACATAGGGAGTCCTCCTCTGGAGGACCTCCTTCTTCTGCAGGGCCACAAAGTCCCCGAAGCCGATGGTGGTGAGCGTGATGAAACAGTAGTAGTAGGCATGGAAGAAGGTCCATCCCTCAAAGTGGGAGAAGGCTGCTGCCCCGACACAGAGGGTGCTCATGCAGGACAGGAGGCCCACCAGCACCATGTTCCCCATGGACACATCAGTCTTCCGTAAGCCCATGCATTGCTTGAGCCTGCAGAGGAGGTAGCGGACAAACGTGTTGATCCTTTCCCCCATGCTCTGGAACATGACCAGTGTCAGAGGGATACCCAGAACTGCATAGAACATGCAGAATACCTTTCCAGCATCAGTGCCTGGAGCAGCATGACCATAACCTGCAGAACAGAATCATATCAAAGTTATAGACACATCATATGTGTACATTAACACAAACAACACACACACAGTAAATATTTTAAATAACCCAAAGAACAGTAGTCTCTTTAACACAATCCCCATAACGGCATTATCATAACTGCCGGTTTCACTAATAATTTAAACAAGAGTTCAGCTTCAGCACCATGGTAAGCGCCATAAGAGTGGAGGAAATGTTCAAACATATTTGGTGTATGGATGCATGGATGATTCATGTATGGATGATTTCACTTGCAGAGCAAAGAAACCACATAAACAAAGAGTCCAAGACTTGCTTGGGACATATTTCTAAACGGCATAGCAAAATTAGTTACCTATCGTTGTGATGACGGTGATAGCAAAGTAAAAGGATCCCGCGAATTTCCACTGTCTCCCCGCGCGATGGGGCTCCGACTGTAGAACCACTCTCTCGATCTCCCGGTAGTCGTCATCGGTAAATCCGTACTTCTTCTTCAGCTCATTGCGTTTCTGTTCCAGGATCTTCTTCCTCGAGTTCTCGGTCTCTGATTCGAGGGCGTCGAACACCGCGGCTCCCACAAGCAGGTAGGATAGCATACACAGGATGAGAGAAAGGGTCCGAATGTTCTGCGCCTTCATTCTCACTTCGAGCGAACTCGAGTGGGCAGTGAGAGGTGGGAGGGTGTGTGATAAGGAAGAGAGACAGCAGGTGTACGCGCAAGTTATGTCATGCAAGCCTTGACCAACACAGCCTTGCTAATTATAGGAAGAACGATCCTACACCTGTTTTACTGCTTGTTGTCCCTCTGTTATTATCTTAGGCTACTTGAAGAAAAGTGCTAGGCCCTACAGGTGATTAAACAGGCACAGTTTTTTTTTTGTGCATCATTTTCCCCTATTTGATCAAAGCGTGCACATAGCCACATTCACCAAACAGTTTTGGGGCCTGGCCTACATAGTTGATTGATATAACTCATCAGTGTCCTAGGCCTATATAGTATTACATATAATAGGTAATTGTACCTGTCGTATTTTTTACACTGGCACTGCACGCACTTTCCATAGGCTTTGGGGTATGTGTTCTCATTACAGGGCCAGACTAGGAGAATTTCCTGACCTGGACCTGGCTAGCCAAACTGATTTTTCATGTTACACACTGGGTTAAACCTCAGCTCTAATGATGGCCGGTAGCTTAGACAGTTTTTACAACTAATGGCCAATGGTCTGTCTGTAGCCTTTTTGATCCTTTGAGCCTTTGTAGCCATTGCTCTCATCCATCTTTAACCGATCCAACTATTTATGTAAGCCCGATGTAGATCATTTCAAATAAACATTTATTTTAATCTAAATGGGTGAAATAAACTGGTGGCCTTGATCAAAAGTCATACCCCACTGTGTGCAGCGAGCTGGACCTGTCCATGGTGCTGAACACTAGTTCGTAATCAGTGAGAGATGGTCAATTGGATGGCTTCAGTTGATGAAAGACACTATTGTTCTTTTGGTTTTTTGGAGAGAGAGAGGGGTGCACTGTAGAAACAGCTGGCCTTTTCAAAATCTACTCTCTTGATTACTTTGCGAAGCATACATGTGCGAAGTATTCAGAAAACGCTTGGGTAATGTATTACTCTGACTGATGAAGCATGGGCTGGTGGTGGAGTTGACCTTTATAAAGCACACTTAGTCCCAGGGGATCAATAGAGCCTTCATCATGAACTAAATCAGAGAGAGAGAGAGAGAGAGAGAGCTAACCATGTGAGTATTTTATGACCCCCAAAGCATCAAGTCTTAAATGTCATGATTGCTCTCAAATACTCAAAGACTAGTACATGAGGTACATTTACATGGGTCTGATTAGACACAGAGACCAGTGATAAAAAATTCATTTTGTAACAAGTTTATTATTATTGTATTGATTTTGTGCATACCAGGTTACATTTCCATATTAAATTATATTAATATAAACATCATTAATAATAAAGTTAATGAATCATTGCTAAAGGCTGTATCGTATGTGTGAGAGAGAGAGAGAGAGAGAGAGAGAGAGAGAGAGAGAGAGAGAGAGAGAGAGAGAGAGAGAGAGAGAGAGAGAGAGAGAGAGAGAGAGAGAGAGAGAGAGAGAGAGAGAGAGAGAGAGAGAGAGAGAGAGAGAGAGAGAGAGAGAGAGAGAGAGAGAGAGAGAGAGAGAGAGAGAGAGAGAGAGAGAGAGAGAGAGAGAGAGAGATACAGACAGAGACGGAGGGAGAAAGAGAGGGAGAGTCCCTCTAAAATCTGAAGGTTTATTACCTCTTCTCCACCAAGAGCATGGTCATCTCTGTTATTACAATCTACATGTATTGTTTCTCTCCTTTCAAGCCTATTCAGGGCTATTATGTCCTACATGAAGTACAGTAAATACCATATTGTGCTTTACTCAGTGCCAACAAAATCCATTACCACCCAGATGGTAAGAGTGCAAAGAGTGAGAATGGCTCTTTTTTCTCTACTGAAAAAAAAGGATAAGAACAATCATTACTATTTCAATGGATTATGTCCCTGAAAGATAAGTTAATAGCCAATGTCCAAAGTCCTTTCCAGTCCATGTGGCGTCAATATGCGTGGTTGTTAGGGCAGATCAGTTATACAACTACAGCTTTAAAGTCAGACACAAATAATGCAATCAAACAAAGGTTTTTGAAGTTTCACATGAAGAATATGCATTGAGAAATATATTGGCTTGTGATTCTCTATAAAAACAGAAAAGGATCTTTGAGCATTAGTCCCCAACCCTTCTAATGGCTTTGTGGCTGCTGATGCCTAAGGAGTATTTATAGTGTTTTATCGGATTAGCTAAGCTCCTATCACGCTCTCCCCTACAGAATGGTTCGGCTTGACTCAGCCTCTAAGCTAACTCTCACAGGAAGACATTAAGACCAGGATATCAAGCACCAGGCCAGTCATCTGCCTATGTTCCATCCCTCGATGGAAGATGTGCCATGATATAACCAAGAACATGATGCTGTCTTTACACTGATAACAGAGACTACTAAATGTCAGCATAGAAAATGATTAAGATAGAAGTCACAGCACAGCAGCAGAACTGATGCGTTGTTTGTTGAGTGCACCGAGACTTGCATGTTCACATAATACAATTTGTATGCTGAATTATTAAGAGTAAAGTGGGATGCGTAAGATGTAGGGGTTTGGATGATGGTAAAAAGTACCCACTGACTTTCATATCCAAATCCAGATCACTGTGAATGGAGGATTTTAACTGTCTCCTTGTGCTTATGTCAAAGGCACTGGCTCTTTTCCCCAGAGGGATACAAAGGTGTCACGGAAGGACACTGACTTGAACTTTACAGCTAATGTGAGTAGAGCTTTGAGGCTTATTAACCAAACGGGCAGAATGACAGACCTTTCAATCCTCTGGGACAGCACCTTTAGGGAGGCCTGACGGACCTTTCAATCCTCTGGGACAGTACTTTTAGGGAGGCCTGACGGACCTTTCAATCCTCTGGGACAGCACTTTTAGGGAAGCCTGACGGACCTTTCAATCCTCTGGGACAGCACTTTTAGGGAGGTCTGGTGGTCCTTTCAATCCTCTGGGACAGCACCTTTAGGGAGGCTTGAAGGACCTTTCAATCCTCTGGGACAGCACCTTTAGGGAGGCCTGACGGACCTTTCAAACCTCTGGGACAGCACCTTTAGGGAGGCCTGACGGACCTTTCAATCCACTGGGACAGCACTTTTAGGGAGGTCTGGTGGACCTTTCAATCCTCTGGGACAGCACTTTTAGGGAGGCCTGACGGACCTTTCCATCCTCTGGGACTGCACCTTTAGGGAGGCCTGACGGACCTTTCAATCCTCTGGGACAGCACCTTTAGGGAGGCCTGACGGACCTTTCAATCCTCTGGGACAGTACTTTTAGGGAGGCCTGACGGACCTTTCAATCCTCTGGGACAGCACTTTTAGGGAAGCCTGACGGACCTTTCAATCCTCTGGGACAGCACTTTTAGGGAGGTCTGGTGGTCCTTTCAATCCTCTGGGACAGCACCTTTAGGGAGGCTTGAAGGACCTTTCAATCCTCTGGGACAGCACCTTTAGGGAGGCCTGACGGACCTTTCAAACCTCTGGGACAGCACCTTTAGGGAGGCCTGACGGACCTTTCAATCCACTGGGACAGCACTTTTAGGGAGGCCTGACGGACCTTTCCATCCTCTGGGACTGCACCTTTAGGGAGGCCTGACGGACCTTTCAATCCTCTGGGACAGGACTTTTAGGGAGGCCTGACGGACCTTTCAATCCTCTGGGACAGCACCTTTAGGGAGGCCTGACGGACCTTTCAAGCCTCTGGGACAGCACTTTTAGGGAGGCCTGACGGACCTTTCAATCCTCTGAGACAGCACTTTTAGGGAGGCCTGACGGACCTTTCAATCCTCTGAGACAGCACTTTTAGGGAGGGCTGATGACTGTGACCAAGTATTCAACAAAAAAAATCGATTTGAAAAAATTATGAATAGACATGAAACAAGCAGCAAATATGGGATGTAGGTTATATTTTAAATGATATTAATTTAAATTATAGTTTTTAATATGCCCCATTTCTTTCCTTGGGGACTGCAGATGGAATTTAGATAGAATTCTAAATAAAATACATGTATTAACAAGTGCCCTATAAAGTCAGCCCTTGAACTCCACAACTCCCTACCAGTGCAACTACAAGCTGCCTGTGCAGATGCTCTGAGTCATGGCTGCTAATTGTTACTTATCATTGGAGTGCCCTTCCTATGATACTATGAGAGGAAGGCTGGGGAAGGCTATGGCTGAAATTATAACAGTGTTTTGTAGGATATTTGGCAATAGCAAGGAACATGGATGTGATCAGTCAAAGGGTTTCATCATGTCAATATTAGCCTACTTAATGTCAGTATTCACAATTTTCTCGTGAAAAGATTCACCAATCTGTTGAAACTAATAATAACTAACCAACCACGCAATCAATCAATTATATCATTCAAATAAAACATAAATGTCCTGTAAACATGCAACTTATTGAATTTAAATCTCACTCTAAATTGTGTTCTTTTGATTTTGGCAACAATTCAGCATTCCCTCCTCTTTAATCTTGTCTCTTGTAAATGTACATTTCCTCCACAAATAGCCTCACCAAAGGACTGTTTGTGCGTGGCCTATAATGAACCATGGATGGAGGAGCTGGAGCCAGAGGGAGTCTCTCTGTACCCAGGCCTACCTGCTGCCTGGGTACAGAGCCAACCAGCCAACCAGCCACCCAGCCACCAGAGGGCGTTTTAGGCTCTGATGTTGCCTGGAGAAGATGTACTGTAGGTGAAGTTAACCTGGCTCAGGTCTGCAGCTGGTTTCCCTGGAAACCAGGGTAAAGGTCTTACTATATCAGATGACACTTATGTAAAGATGAAAGGGGTCATATGATCTGGCAATTTTTTAAAAAGATATACTGAAATACTTTTAACTGTACTACAGTATTTGTAGGCCTACTGATAATTTAGGACTATGGTTAACTCTTGTATCATGTACGCCTCTGTTTAATGTCTATGCAGACCATGCCAACAGAATGACGTAGGGGAAACAACACCAGAATGTGTTATCATTACATACTTATAGTGGGAGAAGGCGGCTGGATGTGTACCCCAGTGAAAGTGTGGACTCACTCAAATTATTTTAAATATACTGTACTACCATAATGACATCTTTTCACTTTTCTGTTGAAAAGTAACTTAGATGGCCTATAGATGGAGCTGATGTTCAACACAGAGTATTAATCATGTACAGTACCAGTCAAAAGTTTGGACACACCTACTCATTACAAGGGTTTTCTTTATTTTTACTATTTTCTACATTGCAGAATAATAGTGAGACATCAAAACTATGAAATAACACATATGGAATCATGTAGTAACAAAAAAAGTGTTAAACAAATCAAAATATATTTTAAATGTATGATTCTTCAAATTAGCCACCCTTTGCCTTGATGACAGCTTTGCACACTCTTGGCATTCTCTCAACCAGCTTCATGAGGTCACCTGGAATTCATTTTAATTAACTGGAGTGCCTTGTTAAAAGTTAATTTGTGGAATTTATTTCCTTCTTAATGCGTTTGAGCCTATCAGTTGTGTTCTGACAAGGTAGGTGTGGTATACAGAATATAGTACTATTTGGTAAAAGACCAAGTCCATATATGGCAAGAACAGCTCAAATAAGCAAAGAGAAATGACAGTCCATCATTACTTTAAGACATTAAGGTCAGTCAATACGAACAATTTCAAGAACTTTGAAAGTTTCTTCAAGTGCAGTTGCAAAAACCATCAAGCGCTATGATGAAACTGGCTCTTATGAGGACCGCCACAGGAAAGGAAGACCAGAGCTACCTTTGCTGTAGAGGATAAGTTCATTAGAGTTAAATGCTTCACGGAGTTCAAGTAACAGACACATCTCAACATCAACTGTTCAGAGGAGACTGCATGAATCAGGACTTCATGGTTGAATTACTGCAAAGAAACCACTACTAACGGACACCAATAAGAAGAAGAGACTTGCTTGGGCCAAGAAACACGAGCAATGGATATTAGACCGGTGGAAATCTGTCCTTTGGTCTGATGAGTCCAAATTTGAGATTTTTGGTTCCAACCGCCGTGTCTTTGTGAGACACAGAGTAGGTGAACAGATCTCTGCATGTGTGGTTCCCACCGTGAAGCATAAAGGAGGATGTGTGATGGTGTGGGGGTGCTTTGCAGGTGACACTATCTGTGATTTATTTAGAATTCAAGGCATACTTAACCAGTATGGCTACCACAGCATTCTGCAGTGATATGCCATCCCATCTGGTTTGCGCTTAGTGGTACTATCATTTGTTTTTCAACAGGACAATGACCCAAAACACACCTCCAAACACAAGAAGGAGAGTGATGGAGTGCAGCATCAGATTACCTGGCCTCCACAATCACCCAACCTCAACCCAATTGACATGGTTTGGGATGAGTTGGACCTCAGAGTGAAGGAACAGCAGCCAACAAGTGCTCAGCATGTGTGGGAACTCCTTCAAGACAGTTGGAAAAGCATTCCAGGTGAAGCTGTTTGAGAGAATGCCAAGAGTGTGCAAAGCTGTCATCAAGGCAAAGGGTGGCTACTTTGAAGAATCTCAAATATAAAATATATTTTGATTTGTTTAACATTTTTATGGTTACTACATGATTCCATATGTGTTATTTCATAGTTTGGATGTCTTCACTATTATTCTACAATGTAGAAAATAGTAAAAATAAAGAAAAAAACTTAAATGAGTAGGTGTATCCAAACCTTTGACTGGTACTGTAGGTGGTAGGCCTACAATATGGCACATCAAAGGCATTCATTTTGTCTGAAAATGTTAGGCCTATAATTTAAGTAAGGGGGAAAACAGGATAAAACCAAATTAGGTCTGGTAAAATAGTTCCAACTGTTTGGTATGTTTCACTTTACAAAAAGGTAGGCCTACATGACTGCAGTGCCTGTCTGTCTCCTGTGAGTTATTCAACCAATCCCATATGACTCAGTGTGCTGGATTGGCTGGTGTTTATGACTTCTTGTCAAATCTGGTGGAGAAACCTGGTTTGAGGGAAATTCGTATGATTTGTGATGTTTTTTTGTGTCCCTCCAGGCTGGGTGGATGTACATGACATAGTAAAGAACTTCAACTGTGGGTGCCGTTTAAGATTAGGGAGGACAGTGTATTTTTATGAGCATGGCCTTATTTCTATACAGCATATTGGATGACTGTCATTCATATTCCATTCACCCAGCTCAATGTAACATCGATAGGTTTACGCTACTACATGATACTGGAATTTGCCCTATACCCATCATGAGGTTGCTTCAACCTAGCCTACAAATGAAAGTTTATACCGTAGAGAGACAAATTGGAATAATCAAGGTGACAAACAGTGACACATTCAATACCGCCTTGCACACTCTTGCCTGCATCCAGCAGGTGTGGGGTGTAATCATTGGTCCAAATAGTTGCAAAACAAAACGAGAGTTTCTATTGGACTAATTCAGGTAGGTCCCTCCCCATTTGCTTCCGTTTAAGAAACGTTTTGCAACAGAATCGACAGAATGAATACACCCTTGATCACTCGCAAACACAGTTCACTTTCATAGAGGCCACCTACAGCATCCTCACTTTGCTCGTTGTATAATTCCTTCTGCCAGGTGTGCGCTCTCCTCCTCTCACCTTTTTCCCTTTGCTTGTGGACTTCAGTGCACAACACAACAGCTGTCTGTGACCTGGCATAAAAAACCTCTCCAAGCCAAACCTTCATAACGTAGCCTCTAACCGCTACAAAGCCTACATCGTTGTCACCCTCCCACTGGGCAGAAAACTGGTTCCATCAACATTGTATCCACATAATTTCAACCAGAAAATGTAATCTGATGATGTTGAATCAACGTGGAAAACTTATTGGATTTGCAAAACGTCATCAACATAAGGGCATTTCGTCATTTTTTCACCAAACTTTTAACCTAAATCCAATGACATGTGGACATTTTTTTTTGATTTCATGATGATGTTAGTGAACATCTCAACCAAATGTAAATCAAAACTAGATGTTATAATTATGTCCTTGCCTAGTGGAAAATTAACAAACTAAAACTAATGCGTTAGTATACCCACAATACAATCCATGTGTACAATCACGCAGTACAGTATACAGCAAGCAGTTTAGCAGTTAAATCAATGAATAAAACCGAAAGTTTACCTTGAATTGGAAGAGTTGCAGTGATGGATATCCTTAGCCAGCTAGCTAACATAAATAGCATTCCTCTCTGTTTGAGTCAGGTTGTTGAGTAGGCTAAATTAACTTTATTAGCTAAGTAAGTGAAAGGTAAACTTAGAAGAAAATAATACACAGAAATCTCTCTTTCTATGCTGCTTCTTCTTAATTGTTGAAGAAATTAATTTGTTCAGAACTCTTCAACTATTATCTCTCTTTGAGTCAACTACTCAACACACTGAGGTGTATGATCTTAATTTGATCACTCTTTTGATGCTGAGAATTGTCCTGCTTAGCAGGAAATGCAAACTTGTAGTGTACTCAATGTTTAAAAAGGCTTCTAAAGTTTGAAATGTACACTTTAAAATGTCAGACTTGATTTGCCCAAACAAAAAATGTATCAATCCCTACAAAGAAATGTCAATTAATTATAATCCACATAATAATTCACATTTCCTGTTGCTGCAGGATTATTTTTCTGCTGTAGCAAACGGGCTCACTGCAGTGCTAGCTAGCTGTATCTTGTGTTGTCAGTACTGTCGTGTCTTTGGCATCATTAAAATTGAAGACTTATTTCATCAAATCAATTCTCTGTATTTATTATTACGTGATTAAACTAATCATGTAAATGTAATTAACTAGAAAGTCGGGGCACCAAGGAAAATCTTCAGATTACAAAGCTATAATTTTCCTAATATAACTCTTCAGATATTTTAATATCTGATCAATTAGACTTCTTATGAATTAATTATTATTTACCTAACGTCAGTCTCATTCCAAACGTTGTAAATTGTTGGTTATCTGCACGAACCCAGCCTTTACTATGAATCATCCATACACCAATTGGCTTAATCATTTATTTACTAACTAACTAAATAATCACAGAAATGCATAAACAAACAAACAGTAGATATGGTTACAAGGAAATGATAGGGGAGGTTCCCTAGTGGGCTAAACCGATATGACAGCTCGGTGGACAAAGGGAAGTGGGTGTGGACTGAGAACATGCGGGAAAGACCAGAGGGATCACTACACACAGTACTACTATAATTATATTAATACAAATGTGGTTCTTTTGCACATGAACGCTCACTCATTCGGGAATAATTGCAATCAATATATATTTACGCCCAGGTGTCGTCGTGATCTCTGTTGGAATCGTCAGTCCGTCTGCTGGAGAGTCAGTCCATCCGAGTCTCTCTCTCTTTTTGTCTTTCATGGTTAGAATGGATACTTCAGAGTACCATTCAGAAATGTTCTCATATATAGATGTTTCGGCAGTTGTCGGTGTTCGCAATCCCAGGTTTACATAATTTCTAGCTTCAGACTAGTAATTAGTGTCTAAGATTTGCTCATATTCTGTCGGGAACGATAGTCTCAGAGTTTAACCATTTCCAGCCGTGTAGCCAATGCTCCACGTGGTATGGTTAGGAATTCAATAACTATTCACAATCACAGCTCACGCTGTGGGTTTGCTCAGTCTTGGTACTCAAACCTGTGCCACCTCAGCTGACACCAAGGGGCTTTATTTGTAACTGTAGAAAAGGCTGTTCTATGACGCCAGATCATGTCTGTGCTCACGGGGTCGGGCCAATGACTTAGTTAAACTTTAAAGGGAATACAATTCTCTCACACTAAAGGTTTAACATCACATTACATCATTTCACAAATAGTTTAATCTTTACTCATTCATTTTATACAAGAATTAGACGCAAACCTCATAATTGAGAAATGTACACATTCAGAGAGTGAGAGAGAGAGAGGGGGATGCCACGATCTATACCCAAAAAGGGCCATGTCATGACAGTACTATATTTGTTCATTGATCCTTTGATTGGCTAAACAACATGTCAGTTCATACTGTAAGAGCTCTGATAGGTTGGAGGACGTCCTCCGGAAGTCATAATTACTGTGTTAGACTATGTAAGGGGGTTAGAACCATGTGCCTCCTAGGTTTTGTATTGAAGTCAATGTACCCAGAGGAGGACGGAAAATAGCTGTCCTCCAGCTACATCCTGGTGCTACCCTAGAGGATGCTGTTAAGAATACATTCATTGTAAAACAGTGTGTTTTAATTATTTATTTGGGGACATGAACATATTTGGTACAGTTTTATTGAAAAAGGAAAAGTTTTTTAATGTTTCACTGTTTTTATTTTTATAAAATCCACTGCTGTAGAGATATTATCCGAATCCAAATGCAAGATATTGTGTTGGCTCTCGTAATTTACTTCATCATTAAACTAATCTTTATTAACTTTTAGAACATTTTGAATAGGCTACAGCCTATATTATCTTGTTATTACTGAAAGGCACGCCAGAATTAGTGGGCTTCCAATTACAACATAATCCAGATAGCTGCCCTGGGAAATTCCTGATTCTGTCTAGGCCCCTTACTTTTTTCAGTCTTTACTAATGACATTCCACTGGCTTTGAGTAAAGCCACTGTGTCTATGTATGTGGATGAGTCAACACTATACACGTCAGCTACTACAGCGACTGAAATTACTGCAAAACTTAACAAAGAGCTGCAGTTAGTTTTAGAATGGGTGGCAAGGAATAAGTTAGACATAAATATTTCAAAAACTAAAAGCATTGTATTTGGGACAAATTGTTCACTAAACCCTAATCCTCAAATAAATCTTGTAATGAATAATGTGGAAATTGAGCAAGTTGAGGTGACTAAACTGCTTGGAGTAACCCTGGATTGTAAACAGTCATGGTCAAAACATAGCTAAAATGGGGAGAAGTCTGTCCATAATAAAGTGTTCCTCTGCCTTCTTAACAGCACTATCAACAAGGTAGGTCCTACAGACCCTAGTTTTGTCGCACCTGGACTACTGTTCAGTCGTGTGGTCAGGTGCCACAAAGAGAGACTTAGGAAAATTGCAACTGGCTCATAAGAGGGCAGCACGGCTGGCCCTTGAATGTACACAGAGAGCTAACATTAATATGTCAATCTCTCCTGGCTCAAAGTGAAGGAGAGATTGACTTCATCACTACTTGTATTTGTGAGAGGTATTGACATGTTGAGTCCGTAACGTGAACAAACAGACACGGAAGACAACCACCCACAAAACACAACAGAAAACAGGCTACCTAAATATGGTTCCCAATCAGAGACAATGACTAACACCTGCCTCTGATTGAGAACCATATCAGGCCACACGAAAAACCCAACATAGAAACACAAAACATAGATAACCAACCCAACTCACACCCTGACCATACTAAAACAAAGAAAATACAAAAGAACTAAGGTCAGAACGTGACAGTGCAAAAGGCATGAGGAGGTAGGCAATAAATAGGCCATAGGAGCGAATAATTACAATTTAGCAGATTAACACTGGAGTGATAAATCATCAGATGATCATGTGCAAGTATAGATACTGGTGTGCAAAAGAGCAGAAAAGTAAATAAATAAAAACAGTAAGGGGATGAGGTAGGTAAATTGAGTGGCCTGTTTACAGATGGACTATGTACAGCTGCAGCGATCGGTTAGCTGCTCAGATAGCAGATGTTTAAAGTTGGTGAGGGAAATAAAAGTCTCCAACTTCAGCGATTTTTGCAATTCGTTCCAGTCACAGGCAGCAGAGAACTGAAAGGAAAGGCGGCCAAATGAGGTGTTGGCTTTTGGGATGATCAGTGAGATATACCTGCTGGGGCGCGTGCTACGGGTGGGTGTTGTTATCGTGACCAGTGAACTGAGATAAGGCGGAGCTTTACCTAGCATGGACTTATAGATGACCTGGAGCCAGTGGGTCTGGCGACGAATATGTAGCGAGGGCCAGCCGACTAGAGCATACAGGTCGCAGTGGTGGGTGGTATAAGGTGTTTTAGTAACAAAACGGATGGCACTATGATAAACTGCATCTAGTTTGCTGAGTAGAGTATTGGAAGCTATTTTGTAGATGACATCGCCGAAGTCGAGGATCGGTAGGATAGTCAGTTTTACTAGGGTAAGTTTGGCGGCGTGAGTGAAGGAGGCTTTGTTGCGAAATAGAAAGCCGATTCTTGATTTGATTTTGGATTGGAGATGTTTAATATGAGTTTGGAAGGAGAGTTTACAGTCTAGCCAGACACCTAGGTATTTATAGATGTCCACATATTCTAGGTCGGAACCGTCCAGGGTGGTGATGCTAGTCGGGCGGGCGGGTGCAGGCAGCGAACGGTTGAAAAGCATGCATTTGGTTTTACTAGCGTTTAAGAGCAGTTGGAGGCCACGGAAGGAGTGTTGTATGGCATTGAAGCTCGTTTGGAGGTTAGATAGGAAGTGTCCAAGGAAGGGCCAGAAGTATACAGAATAGTGTCGTCTGCGTAGAGGTGGATCAGGGAATCACCCGCAGCAAGAGCAACATCATTGATATATACAGAGAAAAGAGTCGTCCCGAGAATTGAACCCTGTGGTACTCCCATAGAGATTGCCAGAGGACCGGACAACATGCCCTCCGATTTGACACACTGAACTCTGTCTGCAAAGTAGTTGGTGAACCAGGCAAGGCAGTCATCAGAAAAACCGAGGCTACTGAGTCTGCCGATAAGAATATGGTGATTGACACCATGGTGATTGAGTCGAAAGCCTTGGCCAGGTCGATGAAGACGGCTGCATAGTACTGTCTTTTATCGATGGCGGTTATGATATCGTTTAGTACCTTGAGCGTGGCTGAGGTGCACCCGTGACCGGCTCGGAAACCGGATTGCACAGCGGAGAAGGTACGGTGGGATTCGAGATGGTCAGTGATCTGTTTATTAACTTGGCTTTCGAAGACCTTAGATAGGCAGGGCAGGATGGATATAGGTCTGTAACAGTTTGGGTCCAGGGTGTCTCCCCCTTTGAAGAGAGGGATGACCGCGGCAGCTTTCCAATCCTTGGGGATCTCAGACGATATGAAAGAGAGGTTGAACAGGCTGGTAATAGGGGTTGCGACAATGGCGGCGGATAGTTTCAGAAATAGAGGGTCTAGATTGTCAAGCCCAGCTGATTTGTATGGGTCCAGGTTTTGCAGCTCTTTCAGAACATCTGCTATCTGATTTGGGTAAAGGAGAAGCTGGGGAGGCTTGGGCGAGTAGCTGCGGGGGGGGCGGAGCTGTTGGCCGAGGTTGGAGTAGCCAGGTGGAAGGCATGGCCAGCCGTTGAGAAATGCTTGTTGAAGTTTTCGATTATCATGGATTTATCGGTGGTGACCGTGTTACCTAGCCTCAGTGCAGTGAGCAGCTGGGAGGAGGTGCTCTTGTTCTCCATGGACTTTACAGTGTCCCAGAACTTTTGGGAGTTAGAGCTACAGGATGCAAATTTCTGCTTGAAAAAGCTAGCCTTTGCTTTCCTGACTGACTGCGTGTATTGGTTCCTGACTTCCCTGAACAGTTGCATATCGCGGGGACTATTCGATGCTATTGCAGTCCGCCACAGGATGTTTTTGTGCTGGTCGAGGGCAGTCAGGTCTGGAGTAAACCAAGGGCTATATCTGTTCTTAGTTCTGCATTTTTTGAACAGGGCATGCTTATCTAAGATGGTGTGTTATGCTGGTGAATGAGGACCCAAAAGCGACGTAATAGAAACAGAGTCTTTATTCCAGTATTAAACAAACAATGATTCTCCTGGATATTATCAAAGGTAAATCCAAAACAGGAAACTGAAATCCTCTCGTCAGTAGAGAGGAACGACTGGAGACGCGACCACAGACTGCAGGTCGCTTCAGGAAGGCACAGGCCGTAGCTGACATAGACACCTGCTCACACGCAGCATCTGAAGAAGGCAAAAACACGACAGGGCGGAACAAGGACACAGAACAGCAAACAACAAACAAGAATCCGACAAGGACAGAAGCGGAAAACAGAGGGAGAAATAGGGACTCTAATCAGAGGGCAAAATAGGGGACAGGTGTGAAAGAGTAAATGAGGTCGTTAGGAGAATGAGAAACAGCTGGGAGCAGGAACGGAACGATAGAGAGAGAGAGCGGGAGAGGGAGAGAGGGAGGAGGAGAGAGAGGGATAGAAAGAGGGAAAGAACCTAATAAGACCAGCAGAGGGAAGCACAGGGACAAGACACGATGATCAAAGACAAAACATGACAGTACCCCCCCACTCACCGAGCGCCTCCTGGCGCACTCGAGGAGGAACCCTGGCGGCAACGAAGGAAATCATCAATCAACGAACGGTCCAGCACGTCCCGAGATGGAACCCAACTCCTCTCCTCAGGACCGTAACCCTCCCAATCCACTAAGTACTGGTGACCACGTCCCCGAGAACGCATGTCCATGATCTTCCGTACCTTGTAAATAGGTGCGCCCGCAACAATGACGGGGGGGGGGGGAGGGAAGACGAACGGGGGCGCGAAGAAAAGGCTTGACACAAGAGACATGGAAGACAGGGTGGACGCGACGAAGATGTCGCGGAAGAAGCAGTCGCACAGCGACAGGATTGACGACCTGAGAGACACGGAACGGACCAATGAACCGCGGAGTCAACTTGCGAGAAGCTGTCGTAAGGGGAAGGTTACGAGTGGAAAGCCACACTCTCTGACCGCGACAATACCTAGGACTCTTAATCCTACGTTTATTGGCGGCTCTCACAGTCTGCGCCCTGTAACGGCAAAGTGCAGACCTGACCCTCCTCCAGGTGCGCTCACAACGTTGGACAAAAGCCTGAGCGGAGGGAACGCTGGACTCGGCGAGCTGGGACGAGAACAGAGGAGGCTGGTACCCAAGACTACTCTGAAATGGAGATAGCCCGGTAGCAGACGAAGGAAGCGAGTTGTGAGCGTACTCAGCCCAGGGGAGCTGTTCTGCCCAAGACGCAGGGTTTCGAAACGAAAGGCTGCGTAATATGCGACCAATCGACTGATTGGCCCTTTCTGCTTGACCGTTAGACTGGGGATGAAACCCGGAAGAGAGACTGACGGAAGCACCAATCAAACGACAGAACTCCCTCCAAAACTGTGACGTGAATTGCGGGCCTCTGTCTGAAACGGCGTCTAACGGGAGACCATGAATTCTGAACACATTCTCAATGATGATTTGTGCCGTCTCCTTAGCGGAAGGAAGCTTAGCGAGGGGAATGAAATGTGCCGCCTTAGAGAACCTATCGATAACCGTAAGAATCACAGTCTTCCCCGCAGACGAAGGCAGACCGGTAATAAAGTCTAAGGCGATGTGAGACCAAGGTCGAGAAGGAATGGGAAGCGGTCTGAGACGACCGGCAGGAGGAGAGTTACCTGACTTAGTCTGCGCGCAGTCCGAACAAGCAGCCACGAAACGGCGCGTGTCCCGCTCCTGAGTAGGCCACCAAAACCGCTGGCGAATAGAAGCAAGCGTACCCCGAACGCCGGGGTGGCCAGCTAACTTGGCAGAATGAGCCCACTGAAGAACAGCCAGACGAGTAGAGACAGGAACGAACAGAAGGTTACTAGGACAAGCGCGCGGCGACGCAGTGTGAGTGAGTGCTTGCTTTACCTGTCTCTCAATTCCCCAGACAGTCAACCCGACAACACGCCCTTCAGGGAGAATCCCCTCGGGGTCGGTAGAAGCCACAGAAGAACTAAAGAGACGGGATAAGGCATCAGGCTTGGTGTTCTTATTTCCCGGGCGATAGGAAATCACGAACTCGAAACGAGCGAAAAACAACGCCCAACGAGCTTGACGTGCATTAAGTCGTTTGGCAGAACGGATGTACTCAAGGTTCTTATGGTCAGTCCAAACGACAAAAGGGACGGTCGCCCCCTCCAACCACTGTCGCCATTCGCCTATGGCTAAGCGGATGGCGAGCAGTTCGCGGTTACCCACATCATAGTTGCGTTCCGATGGCGACAGGCGATGAGAAAAGTAAGCGCAAGGATGGACCTTATCGTCAGACTGGAAGCGCTGGGACAGAATGGCTCCCACGCCCACCTCTGAAGCGTCAACCTCGACAATGAATTGTTTAGTGACGTCAGGAGTAACAAGGATAGGGGCGGATGTAAAACGCTTCTTGAGGAGATCAAAAGCTCCCTGGGCGGAACCGGACCACTTAAAGCAAGTCTTGACAGAAGTCAGAGCTG
This sequence comes from Salvelinus alpinus, assembly GCF_045679555.1. NCBI lineage: Eukaryota > Metazoa > Chordata > Actinopteri > Salmoniformes > Salmonidae > Salvelinus > Salvelinus alpinus. Next base: position 23,134,991 of record NC_092087.1, on the reverse strand, counting down.
TGAGAGGGGCAGCCACTTGACCGAAATTACGAATGAAACGCCGATAGAAATTAGCGAAACCGAGAAAGCGCTGCAACTCGACACGTGACTTAGGAACGGGCCAATCGCTGACAGCCTGGACCTTAGCGGGATCCATCTGAATGCCTTCAGCGGAAATAACAGAACCGAGAAATGTGACAGAGGAGACATGAAAGGCGCACTTCTCAGCCTTCACGTAGAGACAATTCTCTAAAAGGCGCTGGAGTACACGTCGAACGTGCTGAACATGAATCTCGAGTGACGGTGAAAAAAATCAGGATATCGTCAAGGTAAACGAAAACAAAGATGTTCAGCATGTCTCTCAGTACATCATTAACTAATGCCTGAAAGACAGCTGGAGCATTAGCGAGACCGAACGGCAGAACCCGGTATTCAAAATGCCCTAACGGAGTGTTAAACGCCGTTTTCCACTCGTCCCCCTCTCTGATGCGTACGAGATGGTAAGCGTTACGAAGGTCCAACTTAGTAAAGAACCTGGCTCCCTGCAGAATCTCGAAGGCTGACGACATAAGGGGAAGCGGATAACGATTCTTAACCGTTATGTCATTCAGCCCTCGATAATCCACGCAGGGGCGCAGAGTACCGTCCTTCTTCCTAACAAAGAAAAACCCCGCTCCGGCGGGAGAGGAAGAAGGCACCACGGTACCGGCGTCGAGAGAAACAGACAGATAATCCTCGAGAGCCTTACGTTCGGGAGCCGACAGAGAGTATAGTCTACCCCGAGGGGGAGTGGTCCCCGGAAGGAGATCAATACAACAATCATACGACCGGTGAGGAGGAAGAGAGTTGGCTCTGGACCGACTGAAGACCGTGCGTAGATCATGATATTCCTCCGGCACTCCTGTCAAATCACCAGGTTCCTCCTGAGTAGAGGGGACAGAAGAAACAGGAGGGATAGCAGACATTAAACACTTCACATGACAAGAAACGTTCCAGGATAGGATAGAATTACTAGACCAATTAATAGAAGGATTATGACATACTAGCCAGGGATGACCCAAAACAACAGGTGTAAAAGGTGAACGAAAAATCAAAAAGGAAATGGTCTCACTGTGGTTACCAGATACTGTGAGGGTTAAAGGTAGTGTCTCACATCTGATACTGGGGAGAGGACTACCATCTAAGGCGAACATGGGCGTGGGCTTCCCTAACTGTCTGAGAGGAATGTCATGTTTCCGAGCCCATGCTTCGTCCATAAAACAACCCTCAGCCCCAGAGTCTATCAAGGCACTGCAGGAAGCAGCCGAACCGGTCCAGCGTAGATGGACCGACAAGGTAGTACAGGATCTTGATGGAGAGACCTGAGTAGTAGCGCTCACCAGTAGCCCTCCGCTTACTGATGAGCTCTGGCTTTTACTGGACATGACATGACAAAATGTCCAGCAGAACCGCAATAGAGGCAAAGGCGGTTGGTGATTCTCCGTTCCCTCTCCTTAGTCGAGATGCGAATACCTCCCAGCTGCATGGGCTCAGTCTCTGAGCCGATGGGAGGAGATGGTTGAGATGCGGAGAGGGGAAACACCGTTAACGCGAGCTCTCTTCCACGAGCTCGGTGACGAAGATCTACCCGTCGTTCTATGCGGATGGCGAGTGCAATCAAAGAGTCCACGCTGGAAGGAACCTCCCGGGAGAGAATCTCATCCTTAACCTCAGCGTGGAGTCCCTCCAGAAAACGAGCGAGCAACGCCGGCTCGTTCCAGTCACTGGATGCAGCAAGAGTGCGAAACTCTATAGAGTAATCCGTTATGGATCAATCACCTTGACATAGGGAAGCCAGGGCCCTGGAAGCCTCCTTCCCAAAAACTGAACGATCAAAAACCCGTATCATCTCCTCTTTAAAGTTCTGATAAACGTTAGAACACTCAGCCCTTGCCTCCCAGATAGCTGTGCCCCACTCCCGAGCCCGACCAGTAAGGAGTGATATGACGTAAGCGATCCGAGCTCTCTCTCTTGAGTATGTGTTGGGCTGGAGAGAGAACACAATATCACACTGGGTGAGAAAGGAGCGACACTCAGTGGGCTGCCCAGAGTAACATGGTGGGTTATTAACCCTAGGTTCCGGAGACTCGGAAGACCAGGAAGTAGCTGGTGGCACGAGACGAAGACTCTGAAACTGTCCTGAGAGATCGGAGACGTGAGCGGCCAGGGTCTCAACGGCATGACGAGCAGCAGACAATTCCTGCTCGTGTCTGCCGAGCATTGCTCCCTGGATCTCGACGGCAGTGTTGCGAGAATCCGTAGTCGCTGGGTCCATTCTTGGTCGGATTCTTCTGTTATGCTGGTGAATGAGGACCCAAAAGCGACGTAATAGAAACAGAGTCTTTATTCCAGTATTAAACAAACAATGATTCTCCTGGATATTATCAAAGGTAAATCCAAAACAGGAAACTGAAATCCTCTCGTCAGTAGAGAGGAACGACTGGAGACGCGACCACAGACTGCAGGTCGCTTCAGGAAGGCACAGGCCGTAGCTGACATAGACACCTGCTCACACGCAGCATCTGAAGAAGGCAAAAACACGACAGGGCGGAACAAGGACACAGAACAGCAAACAACAAACAAGAATCCGACAAGGACAGAAGCGGAAAACAGAGGGAGAAATAGGGACTCTAATCAGAGGGCAAAATAGGGGACAGGTGTGAAAGAGTAAATGAGGTCGTTAGGAGAATGAGAAACAGCTGGGAGCAGGAACGGAACGATAGAGAGAGAGAGCGGGAGAGGGAGAGAGGGAGGAGGAGAGAGAGGGATAGAAAGAGGGAAAGAACCTAATAAGACCAGCAGAGGGAAGCACAGGGACAATACATGATGATCAAAGACAAAACATGACATGGTGAGGAAGTTACTTTTAAAGAATGACCAGGCATCCTCAACTGACGGGATGAGGTCAATATCCTTCCAGGATACCCAGGCCAGGTCAATTAGAAAGGCCTGCTCGCAGAAGTGTTTTAGGGAGCGTTTGACAGTGATGAGGGGTGGTCGTTTGACCGTGGACCCGTAGCGGATACAGGCAATGAGGCAGTGATCGCTGAGATCCTGATTGAAGACAGCAGAGGTGTATTTGGAGGGCAAGTTGGTCAGGATAATGTCTATGAGGGTGCCCATGTTTACGGATTTAGGGTTGTACCTGGTGGGTTCCTTGATGATTTGTGTGAGATTGAGGGCATCTAGCTTAGATTGTAGGACTGCCAGGGTGTTAAGCATATCCCAGTTTAGGTCACCTAACAGAACAAACTCTGAAGCTAGATGGGGGGCGATCGATTCACAAATGGTGTCCAGGGCACAGCTGGGAGCTGAGGGGGGTCGGTAGCAGGCGGGAACAGTGAGAGACTTATTTCTGGAGAGATTCATTATTAAAATTAGAAGTTCGAACTGTTTGGGAATGGACCTGGAAAGTATGACATTACTTTGCAAGCTATTACTTTGCAGTAGATTGCAACTCCTCCCCCTTTGGCAGTTCTATCTTGACAAAAACAAGCCGAACTGACACACAGACAAAAGAACACAGGTATAAATACCCAGAGGATAATGGGGAAGATGGGTGACACCTGGAGGGGGTGGAGACAAGCATAAGGACAGGTGAAACAGATCAGTGTGTGACAATAATGTAAAAAGGACCATTTTCATGTTGCACATGTTTTAGTTGGGTGTTAGGAGGTGAGATCAGGTTGGCCCATTCTAGCCAATGAGAAGGAGGATACCCGTGTGAACAACAGGCCATAGAGATAGAGGACTCATCTTTGTATCTGTGCGTTACAGTGTCTGTGACAGCATTGGCAGCGCCGTTGAGGCTATCTCCATTTTAAAGTAGAACACTTTCTTCTTCTTCATTGGATGATTGGGTGTAACTCATAGGAATCCCCGCCCAGTTGACAACTATAAATGCTTGAAGCCAGGATTGACGTCAATTCTATTTAAATTCCAGTCAATTCAAAAAGTGAATCCAATTCAAATCTAAATTGTTCCTAATTAAAAAGCATTGAGGATAATTTGAATTTTAGTGTACTTCCTAAATTGAATGGAATTTAAATGAAATTTAACCCAACCCTGGTGGAAGCACTCAATGGCAATAAAACTGGTTTCCATGATGAGTCCTCTATTTATCTCTATGACAACAGGCACAACTCCAATATAAAGTCGTTTTTTTTTCAGTCTTTTTTTCCCCAAATGTTTAATCCCTAGGGCTTAGACTTTAAGTTTAGTGCCAAAAGTAGAAGAGAACTAGCACACTGTACTCTCTGAGAACTGGGTTTGCCTAACCCTGCTCTACTGTAGACACAATTGTGGATTTGAAAGAACAAGATGTGTAATCAATATGGTGAAAATGACATGATGGAGCTCTTGTAACCCTACCATACTGGTAATAGAAATTGGTTTAGACACACAATTTAGAATTCAGTCAATATCTATTCCTCTATCTTGTTCCAAGTGGTGTCTTTTATCCCACAGGGGGAAGGGGTGTGTGTTTGGGACAGATGGGGTACGGGTGCCCATCTGCTCCCTCAAACACCCCTTCTTTAGAGAGCAATGCCCAGCTCTGGCAGTAAAACCCAAACAGTTCTTCATCCAGGCCTGCCAAGGGACCAGCTACCAGGTAGAGCCAGTAATTAACTCCTCAGTAAAGAGGGAGGTGCAGGGAGAGGGGCGTTACGAAGCAGACGGTGGCAACATTGACTCCATCCTCTCGGAAGCTGATTTCCTGGTCGGCATGGCAACAGTCGACGATTGCAGGTCATTCAGGCACACTTGGGAAGGTACTATCTACATCCACTATGCAAACAGCTGGGGAAGAAAGGGGCTAGGTGAAAGGGGAGGAGCTGTTGACCGAAGGGGAGAGTGGTGTCAGGTATTTTACCTGTGTGCAGTGTTGTGATGTATATTTTGTTTTTCTATGCAGTGAGAAGGACATCCAGTCAGTGTTGTCACTTGTGAATGGTGAGGTCAGAAAAAAAAGTATTTGACAGCCTCAAACAGTCTGAGTTTGATTCCACCCTCTGTAAAACACTCTAAGCAGACATTCTAAGGGAACCTGCTGAGAAAATGTCATTGGATGCATTTGTTTCAAAGTTGTTGTTTTTGTGGGTGGGCCAGTGGTGACCAATCATTCAGGGCAAGTTTTTGAGCCCCACCTGTTTTTAGCCCCACATTTTTGGGGGGGCTTGACTGTTTGCATGTTATTTTGGCATTAATACATATCACATATCAGTTTGGTCAGCGCCAAGTCACAGAAAAACACAGCCATTTTGCCAGCCAAAGAGAGGACTCACAAAAAGCAGAAATAGAGATAAAATGAATCACTAACCTTTGATGATCTTCATCAGATGACACTCATAGGACGTCATGTTACACAATACATGTATGTTTTGTTCAATAAAGTTCATATTTATATCCAAAAATCTCAGTATACATTGACGCGTTATGTTCAGTAGTTCCAAAAACATCCAGTGATTTTGCAGAGAGCCACATCAATTTACAGAAATACTCATCATAAATGTTGATGAAAATACAAGTGTTATACATGGAACTTTAGATAAACTTCTCCTTAATGCAACCGCTGTGTCAGATTACAAAAAAGTTTTACCGAAAAAGCACACCATGCAATAATCTGAGTACAGTGCTCAGAGACCAAAACAAGCCAAACAGATATCCGCCATGTTGTGTAGTCAACAGAAGTCAGAAATAGCATTATAAATATTCACTTACCTTTGATGATCTTCATCAGAATGCACTCCCAGGAATCCCAGTTCCACAATAAATGTTTGATTTGTTCGATAAAGTTCATAATTTATGTCCAAATACCTCCTTTTTGTTCGCGCCTTGAGTTCACAAATCCAAATTCATGATGCGCGAGCAGACGAGCAGACGAAAAGTAAAAAAAGTTCCGTTACAGTCCGTAGAAACATGTCAAACGATGTATAGAATCAATCTTTAGGATGTTTTTATCATAAATCTTCAATAATGTTCCAACCGGAGAATTCCTTTGTCTGTAGAAATGCAATGGAACTCAAGCTAACTCTCACGTGAATGCGCATGGTCAGCTCGTGGCTCTCTGCCAGACCTCTGACTCAATCCCCTCTCATTCGCCCCCACTTCACAGTAGAAGCATCAAACAAGGTTCTAAAGACTGTTGACATCTAGTGGAAGCAATATGACCAATATCCCACTGTATCTTCGATAGGCAATGAGTTGAAAACCTACAAACCTCAGATTTCCCACTTCCTGGTTGGATTTTTTCTCAGGTTTTTGCCTGCCATATGAGTTCTGTTATACTCACAGACATCATTCAAACAGTTTTAGAAACGTCCGAGTGTTTTATATCCAAATACACTAATAATATGCATATCTTAGCTTCTGGGACTGAGTAGCAGGCAGTTTACTCTGGGCACCTCTGGGCACCTTATTCATCCAAGCTACTCAATACTGCCCCCAGCCATAAGAAGTTACAATTATAAACATTCAACATTGGCCATGCTGTCAATGAAGCATGATTTGTGCCGCGTTCAAAACAACTGTTAACACTGAACTGCAAAATCTGACTTTAGTGAGTTCAAGACAACTGGGAACTCAGGAAAAACGAGCTACGACTGGGAAAATAAGTTTTGAACTTTCATTCAACTCGGAATTGTAAATCCGGAACTCGGGCCTCTTTCTAGAGCTACGAACTGAAGATCACTGCCGTCTACATGAATCAACCTTTTTTAACAGAGTTTTCAGTTGTCTTGAAAGCACCATAAATCCAGAGAATTCCAGACTTTGATTTTTATAGAAAAATTATTTCACCTTTATTAAACCAGGTAGGCTAGTTGAGAACAAGTTCTCATTTGCAACTGCGACCTGGCCAAGATAAAGCATAGCAATTCGACACATACAACAACACAGAGTTACACATGGAATAAACAAAACATACAGTCAATAATACAGTAGAAAAAAAGAAAACCAAAAGTCTATATACAGTGTGTGCAAATGAGGTGAGATAAGGGAGATAAGGCAATAAATAGGCCATGGAGGCGAAGTAATTACAATATAGCAATTAAACACCGGAATGGTAGATGCGCAGAAGATGAATATGCAAGTAGAGATACTGGGGTGCCAAGGAGCAAGATAGATAACATAAATACAGTAAGGGGATGAGGTAGATAGATGGGCTGTTTACAGTTGGGCTATGTACAGGTGCAGTGATCTGTGAGCTGCTCTGACAGCTGGTGCTTAAAACTAGTGAGGGAGATATGACCCTCCAGCTTCAGTGATTTTTGCAGTTCGTTCCAGTCATTGGCAGCAGAGAACTGGAAGGAAAGGCGACCAAAGGAGGAATTGGCTTTGGGGGTGACCAGTAAGATATACTTGCTGGAGCGTGTGCTACGAGTGGGTGCTGCTATGGTGACCAGTGAGCTGAGATAAGGTGGGGCTTTATTTAGCAGAGACTTGTAGATAACCTGTAGCCAGTGGGTTTGGCGACGAGTATGAAGCGAGGGCCAACCAACGAGAGTGTACAGGTCGCAGTGGTGGGTAGTGTATGGGGCTTTGGTGACAAAACGGATGGCACTGTGATAGACTACATCCAGTTTGTTGAGTAGAGTGTTGGAGGCATTTCTTTAGATGACATCGCCAAAGTCGAGGATCGGTAGGATGGTCAGTTTTACGAGGGTATGTTTGGCAGTATGAGGGAAGGATGCTTTGTTGCGATATAGGAAGCCGATTCTAGATTTAATTTTGGATTGGAGATGCTTAATGTGAGTCTGGAAGGAGAGTTTACAGTCTAGCCAGACACCTAGGTATTTGTAGTTGTCCACGTATTCTAAGTCAGAGCCGTCCAGAGTAGTGATGCTGGACGGGCCGGCAGGTGCGGGCAGTGATCAATTGAATAGCATGCATTTAGTTTTACTTGCATTTAAGAGCAGTTGGAGGCCACAGAAGAAGAGTTGTATGGCATTGAAGCTCGTCTGGAGGTTAGTTAACACAGTGATGACAAAGTTTGATGACATCATTTGCCCACGAAGGACTGCTGCGCCACCTTCCTGTTCAAGTGAGCACAGCACAACAAGGTGAGTCCAAAAATGTCTATCTTATATGCTATTGCATAAATGATGTAATATGCCAGGAAGATATGTAGAATGCAGCTTAGAAAGTAATACTAGGTGTATGTTGTGTAGTAAGCTGTTAGTAGCCCATGTGCCTCACCCTATTAATTTGGTATATTTTCACCAATTAATTTCGCCTACTGTTCTGATTTGGTGGTGCACATGTAGCCTACAGTATAACCTGTTTTTGATAAATGTAATCATCGAATATTGTAAGAGCTTTCATTGTCTGTTTATATGGCCCCTTTATTTATCCTACAGTTCTGACTTGGTGTACAGGGAGAACACTGTAAGAACGGCCCATGTTTTGAATTCTGTCGATGTCAAAAGTGCTGAACAAAAAGTTATATTGACTACATCCATCCTAGCTCGCTCATTGATGTCATAATTGAAATTACGGATTGCCTCTTATCCGCTTGCTGTCCACTTATGCCATAGTTGTACATCTCAAATGTCAGTAGAAACCTCAAGTCAGCCATATCAGCTATGTTTTTTTTAAAGGCAGTAAATGAGGCTGAATGAACTGTTTTGCTGCCAGACAGCTTTATGTAGGCCCTAACAGTTTGTGGGCACTGTTTGTCACCGTTATAGTGCAAGTAATGTATTGTCTAGTGTTGTGTTGTGGATTTGCTGGCATGCATCCCACATTTATTTATTTTTTGCCCTGCCAAGATTTACATGCTAAAATCGCCACTGGGGTGGGCCAATCTCTGATGGTATGTATCCACATTTTACAGAATTAATTCTGTTTCAGTGTTTTCATTGCAATCAATGTTATTTTGGCATAGAGCTTCATGTAATCTCCAGTTCATATTGGTTTAAGAAATTTGCTAATCGTGTGTGAGTGAATTTGTGGACAGACTGAAATTCTAATTGTAATTTTATATTTTATAAATGACACACAGTAGAGAGCAAGAGGTCATAGGCCCATAGCGGGTGCATAAAGTCACTCTATCCTACAGTTATTGACCTATTGTCAACCATTAGAGCCCACAAGTGCTCATAGGATTAATGAGGAAAAAACAAAACAATCCCAAATAAATTATTATTTCGATTATGGTCACTTCAGCCTACTCTCTCCAATACCTGTGTCACGTTCCTGACCTGTTTTCTGTTGTTTTGTATGTGTTAGTCGGTCAGGGCGTGAGTGTGGGTGGGCATTTCTATGTTATGTGTTTCTATGTTGGGTTTAATGTGCCTGATATGGGTCTCAATTAGAGGCAGGTGTTTGACGTTCCTCTGATTGAGAACCATATTTAAGGTAGGCTGTTCTCACTGTTTGTTTGTGGGTGATTGTCTTCCGTGTCTGTGTCTGCGCACCACACGGGACTGTTTCGGTTGTTCGTTCGTTTGATGTAGTCTGTTCCTGTTCGTGTAGTTATGTAAGTTCCATGTTCAGGTCTGTCTACGTCGTTTTGTTATTTTGTAATTTTCCAAGTGTTTTTCGTGTTCGTCTTCGTCTTTAAATAAATATCATTTATGTCTACATACCTCGCTGCGTGTTGGTCCGACCCATGCTCCTCCTCGTCTGAGGAGGAGAACGAATATGACTGTCGTTACAGCCTGCTGAATAACTCAGTGTGCTGGATTGGCTGGTGTTTATATGACGTGTTTTAAAAGCTGGTGGCACACATGACACTATGTAAAAAACGAAACTGAAAGTGTACAGATATTCTCCGAGTGCAGGATATCGTGGTGGCATGCTCAACTCGTCTTGATTTCATTCATCTTAACGACTGTTAACATTTGGAACGTTTTGAATAGCTTTTTTAATAGCATATTCTCTTATTAAGGCATGGTGTGCGCCTGGCTAGGGCTATTCCCATAGAATATAATCCATTCTATGTCTATGGCTATTCAAACAGGGAGAGCCCTGCCAGCGATAGTCAAATTGTTTGCTGAGCTGAGACGAAAATGTAGGATGTGTCCCAGGGTTGAACGGTTTTGGTTATGGCTAAACGGATGCTATTGCTCTACTCTGCTTAAACGCGCCTTCTGGCGTTTAATTATACTCCCCATACATGCTTGGAGATTGATCATCCAAAATTGTCCTCCTGATCATCCAGGACTCATCCAGGACACCAACGAGTACTACTGCGAGTACGACTCAACAAGTGAAGAAACAAGTCGTAAGAGAACCAACAATGTAAGTATTCAGGTCTCTTGGCCCTGACGATACGTTGGTGCATGTGGTCTCAGCTGATGAGTTTGTAGAGTTTCAGAGAATGATGATGATACAGTAGGCCTAGGTTCCACCATAAAATACAGCTGGGATTAAATAAATGTAATATTCCAAAGAAACATTTACATTTGAAATATTTGTTAAATGTATATAACCATAATGACATGATGAGTAGGCTAATTAGGTTGTAGATTGGAGTTTAGGATCATTGGTTTTCTGTGATGTTGAAGATCTGTGTGTGTTTATTGAATTAGGCCTATATGAAATGCTTGATCCAAGGCCCCACCTCTTGTTCCCTCTCATAGACCCAAGTCTGTGGAGCATTGTTATATCATTTTGCACCACTTCACATTGCTTAAAGGGGCTAATTGCAGTTGCTACATTCATATTTGTACTTATAAATTAATGATATGTACCCATTGATTATTGAAGAATATAACTTATAAATGATTTGTGAACTTAGTTCAACTGTCGTACCCCACCAGAACCTCAAAATATAAGCTTGTTTTACTCCAATGTTTGTATAAAAAAAAAGTAAATGTAAACACACATGGTTAAAACTGGAATGTTGATATAATGGATGGTCAGCTCATCCATAGCTCTGTCTGTGAATTTGAAAGTGGTTACATTTCTCCCTCCCCATCCCTCAGCTTTTTACCGAAACAGGGTGGGGAGAACGCTTTGCTGTTGTTTCTACTGCTGATGGCCCCATTAAGAATTTTCCTTTTTTGTATTTACTCAGTACACCATTCAGTCAACAAGGCAACGAGTAAGTATGTTCTCATTTCTTATATACTACTATGTTTATAAACAGGTTTATTGAGGGACATTCATCAATATTTAACTATTATTAGATGCCATTTAGTAAATGTTGCATTTGTACGGCATCATTGGATGTCACATGTTGTATTGAGTTGATAGGCTATAATCAGTATTCCTGCCTATCTTTCATACCTTCATATAAATGTAGGGTATTAATGGATATGGCTCCTAAAGTTTGCTAGAGTAGGTGTATGTCAGTGGTAGAATGGTATCCAGCCTATGAAGCTAGTGAAACAGTTCCCTTCCAAACAGTTCCCTTTACATATTGAGCTCAGACTCGTGGGCCTATCAGTATTGTTCAGGTCAGGTGTTTCCAGTATCTGCCATTTTCTCAACTCATGGAGTGAGTTCAGAAAATGTGTTTTCAGTCATACAGGTTTAACAGTTTCAGAAATGCAGCAAGGGATATGCAAAGTCCTCATTCTCGTCACAAAATCTCTGATATGAATCCTGTACTGTTGAAATTCAGGCATCTAACTAATTTCCCTATTCTGAATTTGCATTGCATCTTCTTTTCAGGATGATAGGCGTATGCCTAATTTACAGTTCTACCTTGGACAGAGGGCCTCCTCCCCTGATGGTAATCTACAGTGTCAGACCCCTTGACTTTTTCCACATTTTGTTAGGTTACAGCCATATTCTAAAATGGGTTAAATAAATATAAATCCTCTGAAATATATACACAGTACCCCATAATGACAAAGCAAAACAGAAATACCTTATTTACATAAGTATTCAGACCCTTTGCTATGAGACTCGAAATTGAGGTCAGGTGCATCCTGTTTCCATTGATCATCCTTGAGATGTTTCTACGACTTGATTGGAGTCACCTGTGGTAAATTGAAATGATTGGACATGATTTGGAAAGGCACACACCTGTCTAAATAAGGTCCCACAGTTGACAGTGCATGTCAGAGCAAAAACCAAGCCATGAGGTTGAAGGAATTGTCCGTATAGCTTCGAGACAGGATTGTACAGGTACAGATCTGTGGAAGGGTACCAAAAAAATGTCTACAGCATTGAAGGTCCCCAAGAACACAGTGCCCTCCATCATTTTTAAATGGATGAAGTTTGGAACCACCAAGACTCTTCCTAGAGCTGGCCGCACGGCCAAACTGCGCAATTGAGGGAGAAGGGCCTTGGTCAGCGAGGTGAACAAGAACCCGATGGTCACTCTGACAGAGCTCTAGAGTTCCTCTGTGGAGATGGGAGAACCTTCAAGAAGGACAACCATCTCCTCAGCATTCCACCAATCAGGCCTTTATGGTAGAGTGGCCAGACGGAAACCACTACTGAGTAAAAGGCACATGACAGCCTGCCCTGAGTTTGCCAAAAAGTCACATAAAGACTCTCATACCATGAGAAACAAGATTCTTTGGTCTGATGAAACCAAGATTGAACTCTGGCCTGAATGCCAAGCGTCACTTCTGGAGGAAACCAGGCTGTGGGGATGTTTTTCAGCGGCAGGGACTGGGAGACTAGTCAGTCAGAATTGAGGGAAAGATGAACGGATCAGAGTACAGAGATGAAAACCTGCTCCAGAGCGCTCTGGACCTCAGACTGGGGTGAAGGTTTACCTTCCAACAGGACAATGACCCTAAGCACACAGCCAAGACAATGCAGGAGTGGCTTCGGGACAAGTCTCTGAATGTCGTTGAGTGGCCAGCCAGAGTCCGGACTTGAACCCGATCAAACATCTCTGGAGAGAACTGAAAATAGCTGTACGGCAACAATCCCCATCCAACCTGACAGAGCTTGAGAGGATCTGTAGAGAAGAATGGGAGAAACTCCTCAAATACAGGTGTGCCAAGCTTGTAGCGTCATACCCAAGAAGACTCTTGGCTGTAATCGCTGCCAAAGGTGCTTCAACAAAGTACTGAGTAAAGGGTCTGAATACTTATGTAAATGTAATATTTAAGTTTTTTAATTGTATATATTAGCATACATTTATAAAATCCTGTTTTTGCTTTGGTAATTATTGGGTATTGTGTGTAGATTGAGGGAATAAAACTATTTAATCAATTCTAGAATAAGTCTGTAACCTACCAAGATGTGGAAAAAGTCAAGGGGTCTGAATACTTTCTGAAGGCACTGTATACTGTTTGTTGAATGCTGTGTAGATTTGACAAGACCCCAAGACATGGGCATTTGTAACTGTAACCTTTTCTCTGATAAGGTATCTACATTGAGGACTTTCACAATAACTGGTATGGGGATTATTCAAAACTGGAAAGAGTTCACTCATACATCCAATGGTCAGTTTCCTTTACATTTATATGGGCTTTTAATACATTTTTAATAATTTATGATTCAATTATTTTCTTTAAAAAATATATATATATTAAACAAACATTTGATTTAGGTTGTTCCCTCTTCAAGAACGAGGAATGAATTATCAAGCCAAAGAACTCACCAAGAAGGAAATTGAGGTACTTTGTTGCATAAGCCAAAAATATAGTAGTTTCTTTGAGGAAAGAAAGTATTCTCTACATACTACATTTACATACTGTAAGTCATATCTATTGACTGGCGGCATAGAAATGAATGAAAATATATTGTGTCCATTATTGTCCTGACTGACAATCCGCTTCCTTCTCAGGCTTTTCTTGAAGATGAAACTGCAAAGAAGAGGCTGGTCAAGTCCTACAAACTCATGCTGGACTTCTACGGCATCCAGCTGTCAAATGACACAACAGGGGAAGTGCGACGTGCTAATAACTGGCGCGACAGATTTGACAACATGGACAGGTTAGCAAGTTCTATATTTGGTCATTTAACTTATTTTCTAATCCTTGTAGCGGTCTAAGGCACTGCATCTCAGTGCAAGAGGCGTCACTACAGTCCCAGGTTCGAATCCAGGCTGAATCACATCCGGCCGTGATTTGGAGTAGGGCCATAGGGCGGCGCACAATTGGCCCAGCGTCGTCCGGGTTTGGCCGGGGTAGGCCGTCATTGTAAATAAGAATTTGTTCTTAACTGACTTTCCTAGTTAAATAAAGGTAAAAAAATGAATACTTTTTTTTTTATACTACAATTTCAGTTTTAAAATGAACCTTCTGTGAATAACAGTGCTGAGGTTAACAGTACCCTTGTATTTTTGTTGGTCTTGTGTTTTGTTTATGGTAGACATACACACAACAACCTGCGCATCACCCGCATCCTGAAGTGCCTGGGCACTCTGGGGTTCCCCCACTACCAGGCCCCACTCGTCCGCTTCTTCCTGGAGGAAACTCTTGTCAAAGGCAACCTGTACAATGTGAATGAGACTGTGCTCAACTACTTCATTTCCGCTGTCATTGTTCAGCAACAACGCAAGGAATTAGTTGAGTATGCCTATAAGCTCTATGAGGTCAAACATCAGTTTGTCGTGCCTAAGAAGATCAAGAGTACATTTAGGGAAGGGACATTCCCACGTAATAAGAACCCAATTGATCTGAAACCAGATCTGATACAGAATTGCATATACTCAGATGACAGTGATGACAACACTACCAGTCATCAGTCTGTCTCACTATGTTAACAAGGGTAAGCCAACGGATAGGAGTGTAATGTGAAATTTGGTTAGTGACTTAGTGCGATTGGGAACGCCAAACAATGTGTGGTTGACACGGGTATCCATACCGCATGATAACGTGCGTGGTCTTGTGACTAGTTACACTTAGAGAAACAAAGGTACCAGTCAGGCCTCAAAGACTACTAGTGGAAGGAATCAAAACACCAGTGCTGATTCATCCTCTGAGTGTTTACCATTTATGCAAAATGATACTGCTCAGTCCAGTTATGGAGTTTTTGGTAACGGGAACTCTTGAAATATCCACCTACTCTAGCGCCCCACTACTGATTCTCTGAAAATAATAGCTGCAGCTATTAAGCAATCACAATGTGGACCTAGTGGTGTAGTTTCAGAGACAATTACTGATAATCGGAGAAAGCGAGCTAGACATAAGCAAACAGAGCATAACCTTAAACTTAGAAGAGTTTCAGAGGAAAAGACTAATAAAGATGATGATGATGATGATAGAAACAATAAGGGAGCTGCAGATAAGCAAGAAGAGAGTGAATCAAGCAGAGAGGTTTCAGAGGACAATATTAGCACGTCCAGTGAAAGTTAATTGAGTAAGAAACCTGAAGAGAAACTGCCATGCCCAGCAAAGGAAAAGTTACTCCAGGGAAAGATTAAGTGTTTGAGATAACGTGAAGATTGATTAGAGTATTCACCCATGCCCTGCACTAATGAAGGGAGAAAGAACAAGTATGACAGGAACCGGCGTGGGAGCCTGTCGAAACAGCTGAGGCCTGACGTGGGATGGGCGCCTGTTGAGCCAACCGGGACAAGAAAACCTCTCGAGCCAGCTAGGGCGTGGAAGCCCGACGACCTGACTTAGGCACCCCTGGTTCCATCAGCGGCGGCCCCCGGACCCGACGTCACCACCAACCGGAAAGCCAGCACTCCCCGATGCTTCATATGATGGCTTCAGGATTTTGTAGGACTGACGCTGGAGAAGAGAAGCAGGTACGGGGAGTAGAACATTTAATATGGAACAGACATCAAACAGGACAGAGACAGCGTCAGAACCATGTATGCAAAGACAAACTAACTTTAATCCTGAAGCAGGGAACAGAGCTTGGGAACAGACAGATAAAGGGGAGGTAATGACCCAGGTGATTGAGTCAAGGTGAGTCCAATAATTGCTGATGCTTGTGACGGGGGAAGGCATACTGATGGTGGCAGGAGTGAGTAATGCTGGGGAGCCTGGCGCTTTTGAGTGGGAGAAGGCGTGACAAGAAAATAAATGTGAATTTACTTATTTTTTTTATGTTTCAATGACAAGTGTCAACTGCAATTAGCAATACTATAGATAGCAGGGTTGGGGTCAATTCCATTTTAATTCCAGTCAACTCGAGAAGTACACTGAAATTCCAATTATTTTCAACGCTTATAAATGAGGAAAATGTGGATTTGGAATTGGAATTTGGTTTACATCTGAATTACAATACCTGGAATTCAAATGGAATTGACCCCAACCTGATAGATACACCCAATCAGTGCTTTACTGCTGATTATACAATTACATACTGTTTCCAATGACTTCAGACTATAGCAATCAATGTGTTTACCAAATTCTCACAATATCCATTCCAGATATATGGCTTATTATTCCTCTACTTTTTTTAAATTGTGATTAAACACATACCAGTATGTACACAAATACATTCATATTTATGTACCAAGGAAGGTGAGGGAGTTAATCAGTTACTTCCATGTGATACTTAGACAGAAGAAAAGTATACGTAATATATAAATTACATGGTATCATAAACTCAGTTGAATTTAAATGACCTCAAAATCAGTTTCTTCAAATGTGACAAAAATCATAAAATATGAAGTGGCAAAATGACTACAAAGATGTTCAGACCTTTCAACTACAAGAGCATTGTACCTTCAAATCCTTAATTCCCAATAACATCTATTTGCATACAGTTATGATGCTGAAAGTGAAAGTCACAGTGTGATTGATTTACTACATCGAAAA
The DNA here is from genome assembly GCF_045679555.1 of Salvelinus alpinus. Lineage (NCBI taxonomy): Eukaryota > Metazoa > Chordata > Actinopteri > Salmoniformes > Salmonidae > Salvelinus > Salvelinus alpinus. Next base: position 23,118,339 of record NC_092087.1, on the reverse strand, counting down.
GTTGTCCAAAAAAGAAAAACAGTAGCTAGGTTTCCATCCAATTGGCGACAGATTTTCATGTGAATATTCTCAAATCTGCATAAAAACAATATGCGCAGATTTTCATGCGAATATTCTCAAATCTGCATAAAAACAATATGCGCATTTTCCCACCAGATATGTGTTTCCATCAAATTGACTTGTTGCAGATAAAAGGTTGTGCGTGATGACATACTGCGCATAAAAATAAAAAAAATTGTGTTTAAATTCCCATGCACCAAATACATTTTCTTTATGTAAATGTGTGTTCCCTCACAATTTCAACTCTACTGATGGTTTTCTCACAAAGTGTTTTGCGTTATATAGTCTGGTATTGGCACGTGCGCTCTAACCAACAGTGCTGTCTGCGCCTTCTTGACTAGAACGCACATATAGCCTACATGATGAGATTATTATTATGGACAAAGGAGCGAGATTATTTGTCAGGTGGCAGCCAAACGATATTTTGGAAAGGAGGATCAAGCTGTAGGATCTTGCAATTTCTCCACCCTGTGAAGTTCATCATAATTGATTTAATCTGTTGCCTATCTGTAGCATGATTTCTCAGAGTCATAGTGGGAGGACCACATGTCATCACGTGATTCCAAAATTACTTTGATATGATGGTTATTATATCAATATTTGCACGCATAAAAGCATTTCCATCGACAATTCTCGCATAATTCATTTTACAGACACAAAAAGATCCAACCTTGTCTAGTGTATTTGTTTAGTGGACATTTGGAAAGTTTACACGAAAATCGTTATTTTTCCATCAGGCCTGTCATGACGTGTTTTATCCGACATGTACTTTACTCTTTACTCGCATAAAAAGGTTGGACCTGGTTATTGCAATGTATTTTTGTCAGTTTCCACTTCTGCAGTTTTAGCACTCTCCTTTGGGACATTATTTTTTGTAAATTCTTCGCTCTTGCTTCTGTCCCAGTGGTCTCTGTGTTTGTCCGTCTCTAACTCTCTCCCTGTCTCAGACCCAGTCTTGTGCTCTAGTTTATTCTGTTAGGCTCCCTCTCCCTAGCTTGGCTGACGCAAAGACTTCAATTTAGGTGTTAGCCAGACTACTCTCTCCCTGCCTCTGTCCCTGTCTCTGCTCCTGAATTTGTCCCTTTTCTCTGTCTCTGTCGTAGTCTCTCCAGTCAGTGACCATTGTCCGGTCAGTGACCATTGTCCCATTGCCTGCATTAGATACTAAGCAACCTAAATCACATCCACACATTATTACAAAGAGACATTTTAGAACTTTCAATGAGCAACATTTCCTGTATGACCTGGGGTTGTATGATTGGAAGGCTGTGTCCTCTATCTCTGATTAAGGGTAAAGGACAGCTCTAACTCATGGTTCATGCATGAATTAGCTGAACGATTTCATGAAAGAAACTTAGCTTGGGCTAAAGCTAGATTGACTGATTCTACCTCTGACTGGCAGTCCTTTAGACATTTGAGAAATAGATGTCTTACTCTGGTTAGAAAAGCAAAGTCAACATACTTCTTGAATTTTGTATCTGAGAATGTTGGAAATCCATCTATATACTGGAAAGTGGTCAGATCTTTGAAACAAAACTCCACCCCCTCATTGCCCCAGTGGGTTATGACAGCCTCTGGTCCCATAACAGATAAACATGAATAAAAGTAGCACTTTTAACCATTTTGCATCAACTGGCTACCTATTTGAAATAATCGTTTCTGAAAAAACAAAAAGTGCCATTAGAGGGAGTCCTTCATTCACCTATAAACAGATAGCAGAGAACGGTGCACTTCCTGCATTCCATTGCAAAGAATTGATGTAAAAATAAATCTACATGAGATGATTCGCTTGATCACTTTTTACTACAGCTTTCTGCCCCCTTCATTGTAGAACGTTTCACCGAAATGTTTTATTTAACAATTGCTGCTGCTTGTCACTTGTGCTCCCTCTCCGGCCTCTAGGTCACCAGACTGCTCGTTATGGCGCACACCTGTCACCATCGTTACGCGCACCTGCGCATCATCAGACTCACCTGGACTCCATCACCTCCCTGATATATGTTACCTAGGTGTCTGGTTAGACTGTATCTAGGTGTCTGGTTAGACTGTAAACTCTCCTTCCAGACTCACATTAGGCATCTCCAATCCAAAATTAAATCTAGAATCGGCTTCCTATTTCACTCATGCTGCCAAACATACCCTCGTAAAACGGACTATCCTACCGATCCTTGACTTTGGCGATGTCATTTACAAAATAGCCTCCAACACTCTACTCAGCAAACTGGATGTAGTCTATCACAGTGCCATCCGTTTTGTCACCAAAGCCCCATATACTACCCACCACTGCGACCTGTAAGCTCTCGTTGGCTGGCCCTCACTACATATTTGTTGCCAAACCCACTGGCTCCAGGTCATCTATAAGTCTATGCTAGGTAAAGCTCTGCCTTATCTCAGCTCACTGGTCACCACAGCAACACCCACCTGTAGCACGCGCTCCAGAAGGTATATTTCACTGGTCACCCCCAAAGCCAACACTTCCTTTGGCCGCCTTTCCTTCCAGTTCTCTGCTGCCAATGACTGGAACGTATTGCAAAAATCACTGAAGCTGGAGTCGTATATCTCCCTCTCTAACTTTAAGCATCAGCTGTCAGAGCAGCTTACTGATCACTGCACCTGTACACAGCCAATCTGTAAATAGCACACCCAACTACCTCATCCCCATATTGTTATTTATCCTCTTGCTCTTTTGCACCCCAGTATCTCTACTTGCACA